>NW_027469106.1:600000-900000 GCF_051020765.1 Lasioglossum baleicum | reverse complement strand
ACTAGGCTGCGGGATGCATCCTCTCGCACGTATTTTTGCTCGACTAGCCATGCGCATCCCAAAAAACCTGCGCATCTGCATCCCAAAAAACCTGCGCATGCGCATCCCACAAAACCTGCGCATGCGCATCCCACAAAACCTAGCACGTGTTTTTACTCGACTAGCCTGCGGGATGCATCCTCTCGCACGTATTTTTGCTCGGCTAGCCTGCGGGATGCATCCTCTCGCACGTGTTTTTGCTCGACTAGCCATGCGCATCCCAAAAAACCTGCGCATGCGCATCCCAAAAAACCTGCGCATGCGCATCCCACAAAACCTCGCACGTGTTTTTACTCGACTAGCCTGCGGGATGATCCTCTCGCACGTGTTTTTACTCGACTAGCCTGCGGGATGCATCGTCTCGCACGTGTTTTTACTCGACTAGCCTGCGGGATGCATCCTCTCGCACGTGTTTTTGCTCGACTAGCCATGCGCATCCCAAAAAACCTGCGCATGCGCATCTCAAAAAATCTGCGCATGCGCATCCCACAAAACCTGCGCATGCGCATCCCACAAAACCTCGCACGTGTTTTTGCTCGACTAGCCTGCGGGATGCATCCTCTCGCACGTGTTTTTGCTCGACTAGCCATGCGCATCCCAAAAACCTGCGCATGCGCATCCCAAAAAATCTGCGCATGCGCATCCCACAAAACCTGCGCATGCGCATCCCACAAAACCTCGCACGTGTTTGTGCTCGACTAGACTGCGGGATGCATCCTTTCGCACGTGTTTTTACTCGACTAGCCTGCGGGATGCATCCTCTCGCACGTGTTTTTGCTCGACTAGCCTGCGGGATGCATCCTCTCGCACGTGTTTGTGCTCGACTAGCCTGCGGGATGCATCCTCTCGCACGTGTTTTTACTCGACTAGCCTGCGGGATGCATCCTCTCGCACGTGTTTTTGCTCGACTAGCCTGCGGGATGCATCCTCTCGCACGTGTTTTTGCTCCACTAGCCTGCGGGATGCATCCTCTCGCACGTGTTTTTGCTCGACTAGCCATGCGCATCCCAAAAAACCTGCGCATGCGCATCCCACAAAACCTGCGCATGCGCATCCCAAAAAATCTGCGCATGCGCATCCCACAAAACCTGCGCATGCGCATCCCACAAAACCTCGAACGTGTTTTTACTCGACTAGCCTGCGGGATGCATCCACTCGCACGTGTTTTTACTCGACTAGCCTGCGGGATGCATCCTCTCGCACGTGTTTTTGCTCGTCTAGCCATGCGCATCCCAAAAAACCTGCGCATGCACATCCCACAAAACCTGCGCATGCGCATCCCACAAAACCTCGCACGTGTTTGTGCTCGACTAGCCTGCGGGATGCATCCTCTCGCACGTGTTTTTACTCGACTAGCCTGCGGGATGCATCCTCTCGCACGTGTTTTTGCTCGACTAGCCTGCGGGATGCATCCTCTCGCACGTGTTTTTGCTCGACTAGCCATGCGCATCCCAAAAAACCTGCACATGCGCATCCCACAAAACCTGCGCATGCGCATCCCACAAAACCTCGCACGTGTTTTTACTCGACTAGCCTGCGGGATGCATCCTCTCGCACGTGTTTTTGCTCGGCTAGCCTGCGGGATGCATCCTCTCGCACGTGTTTTTGCTCGACTAGCCATGCGCATCCCAAAAAACCTGCGCATGCGCATCTCAAAAAATCTGCGCATGCGCATCCCACAAGACCTGCGCATGCGCATCCCACAAAACCTCGCACGTGTTTTTGCTCGACTAGCCTGCGGGATGCATCCTCTCGCACGTGTTTTTGCTCGACTAGCCATGCGCATCCCAAAAAACCTGCGCATCTGCATCCCAAAAAACCTGCGCATGCGCATCCCACAAAACCTGCGCATGCGCATCCCACAAAACCTCGCACGTGTTTTTACTCGACTAGCCTGCGGGATGCATCCTCTCGCACGTGTTTTTGCTCGACTAGCCATGCGCATCCCAAAAAACCTGCGCATGCGCATCCCACAAAACCTCGCACGTGTTTTTACTCGACTAGCCTGCGGGATGATCCTCTCGCACGTGTTTTTACTCGACTAGCCTGCGGGATGCATCGTCTCGCACGTGTTTTTACTCGACTAGCCTGCGGGATGCATCCTCTCGCACGTGTTTTTGCTCGACTAGCCATGCGCATCCCAAAAAACCTGCGCATGCGCATCTCAAAAAATCTGCGCATGCGCATCCCACAAGACCTGCGCATGCGCATCCGACAAAACCTCGCACGTGTTTTTGCTCGACTAGCCTGCGGGATGCATCCTCTCGCACGTGTTTTTGCTCGACTAGCCATGCGCATCCCAAAAACCTGCGCATGCGCATCCCAAAAAATCTGCGCATGCGCATCCCACAAAACCTGCGCATGCGCATCCCACAAAACCTCGCACGTGTTTGTGCTCGACTAGACTGCGGGATGCATCCTTTCGCACGTGTTTTTACTCGACTAGCCTGCGGGATGCATCCTCTCGCACGTGTTTTTGCTCGACTAGCCTGCGGGATGCATCCTCTCGCACGTGTTTGTGCTCGACTAGCCTGCGGGATGCATCCTCTCGCACGTGTTTTTACTCGACTAGCCTGCGGGATGCATCCTCTCGCACGTGTTTTTACTCGACTAGCCTGCGGGATGCATCCTCTCGCACGTGTTTTTGCTCCACTAGCCTGCGGGATGCATCCTCTCGCACGTGTTTTTGCTCGACTAGCCATGCGCATCCCAAAAAACCTGCGCATGCGCATCCCACAAAACCTGCGCATGCGCATCCCACAAAACCTGCGCATGCGCATCCCAAAAAATCTGCGCATGCGCATCCCACAAAACCTGCGCATGCGCATCCCACAAAACCTCGCACGTGTTTGTGCTCGACTAGACTGCGGGATGCATCCTTTCGCACGTGTTTTTACTCGACTAGCCTGCGGGATGCATCCTCTCGCACGTGTTTTTGCTCGACTAGCCTGCGGGATGCATCCTCTCGCACGTGTTTTTGCTAGACTAGCCTGCGGGATGCATCCTCTCGCACGTGTTTTTGCTAGACTAGCCTGCGGGATGCATCCTCTCGCACGTGTTTTTGCTCGACTAGCCTGCGGGATGCATCCTCTCGCACGTGTTTTTGCTCCACTAGCCTGCGGGATGCATCGTCTCGCACGTGTTTTTGCTCGACTAGCCATGCGCATCCCAAAAAACCTGCACATGCGCATCCCAAAAAACCTGCGCATGCGCATCCCACAAAACCTGCGCATGCGCATCCCACAAAACCTGCGCATGCGCATCCCAAAAAATCTGCGCATGCGCATCCCACAAAACCTCGCACGTGTTTGTGCTCGACTAGACTGCGGGATGCATCCTTTCGCACGTGTTTTTACTCGACTAGCCTGCGGGATGCATCCTCTCGCACGTGTTTTTGCTCGACTAGCCTGCGGGATGCATCCTCTCGCACGTGTTTTTGCTAGACTAGCCTGCGGGATGCATCCTCTCGCACGTGTTTTTGCTAGACTAGCCTGCGGGATGCATCCTCTCGCACGTGTTTTTACTCGACTAGCCTGCGGGATGCATCCTCTCGCACGTGTTTTTGCTCGACTAGCCTGCGGGATGCATCCTCTCGCACGTGTTTTTGCTCGACTAGCCATGCGCATCCCAAAAAACCTGCACATGCGCATCCCACAAAACCTGCACATGCGCATCCCACAAAACCTCGCACGTGTTTTTACTCGACTAGCCTGCGGGATGCATCCTCTCGCACGTGTTTTTGCTCGGCTAGCCTGCGGGATGCATCCTCTCGCACGTGTTTTTGCTCGACTAGCCATGCGCATCCCAAAAAACCTGCGCATGCGCATCTCAAAAAATCTGCGCATGCGCATCCCACAAAACCTCGCACGTGTTTTTGCTCGACTAGCCTGCGGGATGCATCCTCTCGCACGTGTTTTTGCTCGACTAGCCATGCGCATCCCAAAAAACCTGCGCATCTGCATCCCAAAAAACCTGCGCATGCGCATCCCACAAAACCTGCGCATGCGCATCCCACAAAACCTCGCACGTGTTTTTACTCGACTAGCCTGCGGGATGCATCCTCTCGCACGTGTTTTTACTCGACTAGCCTGCGGGATGCATCCTCTCGCACGTGTTTTTGCTCGACTAGCCTGCGGGATGCATCCTCTCGCACGTGTTTTTGCTCCACTAGCCTGCGGGATGCATCCTCTCGCACGTGTTTTTGCTCGACTAGCCATGCGCATCCCAAAAAACCTGCGCATGCGCATCCCACAAAACCTGCGCATGCGCATCCCACAAAACCTGCGCATGCGCATCCCACAAAACCTGCGCATGCGCATCCCAAAAAATCTGCGCATGCGCATCCCACAAAACCTGCGCATGCGCATCCCACAAAACCTCGCACGTGTTTGTGCTCGACTAGACTGCGGGATGCATCCTTTCGCACGTGTTTTTACTCGACTAGCCTGCTTGATGCATCCTCTCGCACGTGTTTTTGCTCGACTTGCCTGCGGGATGCATCCTCTCGCACGTGTTTTTGCTAGACTAGCCTGCGGGATGCATCCTCTCGCACGTGTTTTTGCTAGACTAGCCTGCGGGATGCATCCTCTCGCACGTGTTTTTGCTCGACTAGCCTGCGGGATGCATCCTCTCGCACGTGTTTTTGCTCCACTAGCCTGCGGGATGCATCCTCTCGCACGTATTTTTGCTCGACTAGCCATGCGCATCCCAAAAAACCTGCGCATCTGCATCCCAAAAAACCTGCGCATGCGCATCCCACAAAACCTGCGCATGCGCATCCCACAAAACCTAGCACGTGTTTTTACTCGACTAGCCTGCGGGATGCATCCTCTCGCACGTATTTTTGCTCGGCTAGCCTGCGGGATGCATCCTCTCGCACGTGTTTTTGCTCGACTAGCCATGCGCATCCCAAAAAACCTGCGCATGCGCATCCCAAAAAACCTGCGCATGCGCATCCCACAAAACCTCGCACGTGTTTTTACTCGACTAGCCTGCGGGATGATCCTCTCGCACGTGTTTTTACTCGACTAGCCTGCGGGATGCATCGTCTCGCACGTGTTTTTACTCGACTAGCCTGCGGGATGCATCCTCTCGCACGTGTTTTTGCTCGACTAGCCATGCGCATCCCAAAAACCTGCGCATGCGCATCCCAAAAAATCTGCGCATGCGCATCCCACAAAACCTGCGCATGCGCATCCCACAAAACCTCGCACGTGTTTGTGCTCGACTAGACTGCGGGATGCATCCTTTCGCACGTGTTTTTACTCGACTAGCCTGCGGGATGCATCCTCTCGCACGTGTTTTTGCTCGACTAGCCTGCGGGATGCATCCTCTCGCACGTGTTTGTGCTCGACTAGCCTGCGGGATGCATCCTCTCGCACGTGTTTTTACTCGACTAGCCTGCGGGATGCATCCTCTCGCACGTGTTTTTGCTCGACTAGCCTGCGGGATGCATCCTCTCGCACGTGTTTTTGCTCCACTAGCCTGCGGGATGCATCCTCTCGCACGTGTTTTTGCTCGACTAGCCATGCGCATCCCAAAAAACCTGCGCATGCGCATCCCACAAAACCTGCGCATGCGCATCCCACAAAACCTGCGCATGCGCATCCCAAAAAATCTGCGCATGCGCATCCCACAAAACCTGCGCATGCGCATCCCACAAAACCTCGAACGTGTTTTTACTCGACTAGCCTGCGGGATGCATCCACTCGCACGTGTTTTTACTCGACTAGCCTGCGGGATGCATCCTCTCGCACGTGTTTTTACTCGACTACCCTGCGGCATGCATCCTCTCGCACGTGTTTTTGCTCGACTTGCCATGCGCATCCCAAAAAACCTGCGCATGCGCATCCCAAAAAACCTGCGCATGCGCATCCCACAAAACCTGCGTATGCGCATCCCACAAAACCTCGCACGTGTTTTTACTCGACTAGCCTGCGGGATGCATCCTCTCGCACGTGTTTTTACTCGACTAGCCTGCGGGATGCATCCTCTCGCACGTGTTTTTACTCGACTAGCCTGCGGGATGCATCCTCTCGCACGTGTTTTTACTCGACTAGGCTGCGGGATGCATCGTCTCGCACGTGTTTTTACTCGACTAGCCTGCGGGATGCATCCTCTCGCACGTATTTTTGCTCGACTAGCCTGCGGGATGCATCCTCTCGCACGTGTTTGTGCTCGACTAGCCTGCGGGATGCATCCTCTCGCACGTGTTTTTGCTCGACTAGCCATGCGCATCCCAAAAAACCTGCGCATGCGCATCCCACAAAACCTGCGCATGCGCATCCCACAAAACCTGCGCATGCGCATCCCACAAATCCTCGCACGTGTTTTTACTCGACTAGCCTGCGGGATGCATTCTCTCGCACGTGTTTTTACTCGACTAGCCTGCGGGATGCATCCTCTCGCACGTGTTTTTGCTCGACTAGCCATGCGCATCCCAAAAATCCTGCACATGCGCATCCCAAAAAACCTGCGCATGCGCATCCCACAAAACCTCGCACGTGTTTTTACTCGACTAGCCTGCGGGATGCATCCTCTCGCACGTGTTTTTACTCGACTAGCCTGCGGGATGCATCCTCTCGCACGTGTTTTTGCTCGACTAGCCATGCGCATCCCAAAAAACCTGCACATGCGCATCCCAAAAAACCTGCGCATGCGCATCCCACAAAACCTGCGCATGCGCATCCCACAAAACCTCGCACGTGTTTGTGCTCGACTAGACTGCGGGATGCATCCTTTCGCACGTGTTTTTACTCGACTAGCCTGCGGGATGCATCCTCTCGCACGTGTTTTTGCTCGACTAGCCTGCGGGATGCATCCTCTCGCACGTGTTTTTGCTAGACTAGCCTGCGGGATGCATCCTCTCGCACGTGTTTTTGCTAGACTAGCCTGCGGGATGCATCCTCTCGCACGTGTTTTTGCTCGACTAGCCTGCGGGATGCATCCTCTCGCACGTGTTTTCACTCGACTAGCCTGCGGGATGCATCCTCTCGCACGTGTTTTTACTCGACTACCCTGCGGGATGCATCCTCTCGCACGTGTTTTTGCTCGACTAGCCATGCGCATCCCAAAAAACCTGCACATGCGCATCCCAAAAAACCTGCGCATGCGCATCCCACAAAACCTGCGCATGCGCATCCCACAAAACCTGCGCATGCGCATCCCACAAAACCTCGCACGTGTTTGTGCTCGACTAGACTGCGGGATGCATCCTTTCGCACGTGTTTTTACTCGACTAGCCTGCGGGATGCATCCTCTCGCACGTGTTTTTGCTCGACTAGCCTGCGGGATGCATCCTCTCGCACGTGTTTTTGCTAGACTAGCCTGCGGGATGCATCCTCTCGCACGTGTTTTTGCTAGACTAGCCTGCGGGATGCATCCTCTCGCACGTGTTTTTGCTCGACTAGCCTGCGGGATGCATCCTCTCGCACGTGTTTTCACTCGACTAGCCTGCGGGATGCATCCTCTCGCACGTGTTTTTACTCGACTACCCTGCGGGATGCATCCTCTCGCACGTGTTTTTGCTCGACTAGCCATGCGCATCCCACAAAACCTGCGCATGCGCATCCCACAAAACCTCGCACGTGTTTCTACTCGACTAGCCTGCGGGATGCATCCTCTCGCACGTGTTTTTACTCGACTAGCCTGCGGGATGCATCGTCTCGCACGTGTTTTTACTCGACGAGCCTGCGGGATGCATGCTCTCGCACGTGTTTTTGCTCGACTAGCCATGCGCATCCCAAAAAACCTGCGCATGCGCATCCCAAAAAATCTGCGCATGCGCATCCCACAAAACCTGCGCATGCGCATCCCACAAAACCTCGCACGTGTTTCTACTCGACTAGCCTGCGGGATGCATCCTCTCGCACGTGTTTTTACTCGACTAGCCTGCGGGATGCATCGTCTCGCACGTGTTTTTACTCGACGAGCCTGCGGGATGCATCCTCTCGCACGTGTTTTTACTCGACTACCCTGCGGGATGCATCCTCTCGCACGTGTTTTTGCTCGACTTGCCATGCGCATCCCAAAAAACCTGCGCATGCGCATCCCAAAAAACCTGCGCATGCGCATCCCACAAAACCTGCGTATGCGCATCCCACAAAACCTCGCACGTGTTTTTACTCGACTAGCCTGCGGGATGCATCCTGTCGCACGTGTTTTTGCTCGACTAGCCTGCGGGATGCATCCTCTCGCACGTGTTTTTGCTCGACTAGCCATGCGCATCCCAAAAAACCTGCACATGCGCATCCCAAAAAACCTGCGCATGCGCATCCCACAAAACCTCGCACGTGTTTTTACTCGACTAGCCTGCGGGATGCATCCTCTCGCACGTGTTTTTGCTCGGCTAGCCTGCGGGATGCATCCTCTCGCACGTGTTTTTGCTCGACTAGCCATGCGCATCCCAAAAAACCTGCGCATGCGCATCCCAAAAAACCTGCGCATGCGCATCCCAAAAAACCTGCGCATGCGCATCCCAAAAAATCTGCGCATGCGCATCCCACAAGACCTGCGCATGCGCATCCCACAAAACCTCGCACGTGTTTTTGCTCGACTAGCCTGCGGGATGCATCCTCTCGCACGTGTTTTTGCTCGACTAGCCATGCGCATCCCAAAAAACCTGCGCATGCGCATCCCAAAAAATCTGCGCATGCGCATCCCACAAAACCTGCGCATGCGCATCCCACAAAACCTCGCTCGTGTTTGTGCTCGACTAGACTACGGGATGCATCCTTTCGCACGTGTTTTTACTCGACTAGCCTGCGGGATGCATCCTCTCGCACGTGTTTTTGCTCGACTAGCCTGCGGGATGCATCCTCTCGCACGTGTTTGTGCTCGACTAGCCTGCGGGATGCATCCTCTCGCACGTGTTTTTACTCGACTAGCCTGCGGGATGCATCCTCTCGCACGTGTTTTTGCTCGACTAGCCTGCGGGATGCATCCTCTCGCACGTGTTTTTGATCGACTAGCCTGCGGGATGCATCCTCTCGCACGTGTTTTTACTCGACTAGCCTGCGGGATGCATCCTCTCGCACGTGTTTTTACTCGACTACCCTGCGGGATGCATCCTCTCGCACGTGTTTTTGCTCGACTAGCCATGCGCATCCAAAAAAACCTGCGCATGCGCATCCCAAAAAACCTGCGCATGCGCATCCCACAAAACCTGCGCATGCGCATCCCACAAAACCTCGAACGTGTTTTTACTCGACTAGCCTGCGGGATGCATCCTCTCGCACGTGTTTTTACTCGACTACCCTGCGGGATGCATCCTCTCGCACGTGTTTTTGCTCGACTAGCCATGCGCATCCAAAAAAAACTGCGCATGCGCATCCCAAAAAACCTGCGCATGCGCATCCCACAAAACCTGCGCATGCGCATCCCACAAAACCTCGAACGTGTTTTTACTCGACTAGCCTGCGGGATGCATCCTCTCGCACGTGTTTTTGCTCGACTAGCCTGCGGGATGCATCCTCTCGCACGTGTTTTCACTCGACTAGCCTGCGGGATGCATCCTCTCGCACGTGTTTTTACTCGACTACCCTGCGGGATGCATCCTCTCGCACGTGTTTTTGCTCGACTAGCCATGCGCATCCCACAAAACCTGCGCATGCGCATCCCACAAAACCTCGCAAGTGTTTCTACTCGACTAGCCTGCGGGATGCATCCTCTCGCACGTGTTTTTACTCGACTAGCCTGCGGGATGCATCGTCTCGCACGTGTTTTTACTCGACTAGCCTGCGGGATGCATGCTCTCGCACGTGTTTTTGCTCGACTAGCCATGCGCATCCCAAAAAACCTGCGCATGCGCATCCCAAAAAATCTGCGCATGCGCATCCCACAAAACCTGCGCATGCGCATCCCACAAAACCTGCGCATGCGCATCCCACAAAACCTGCGCATGCGCATCCCACAAAACCTCGCACGTGTTTGTGCTCGACTAGCCTGCGGGATGCATCCTCTCGCACGTTTTTTTACTCGACTAGCCTGCGGGATGCATCCTCTCGCACGTGTTTTTGCTCGACTAGCCTGCGGGATGCATCCTCTCGCACGTGTTTTTGCTCGACTAGCCATGCGCATCCCAAAAAACCTGCACATGCGCATCCCAAAAAACCTGCGCATGCGCATCCCACAAAACCTGCGCATGCGCATCCCACAAAACCTCGCACGTGTTTTTACTCGACTAGCCTGCGGGATGCATCCTCTCGCACGTGTTTTTGCTCGGCTAGCCTGCGGGATGCATCCTCTCGCACGTGTTTTTGCTCGACTAGCCATGCGCATCCCAAAAAACCTGCGCATGCGCATCCCAAAAAACCTGCGCATGCGCATCCCAAAAAATCTGCGCATGCGCATCCCACAAGACCTGCGCATGCGCATCCCACAAAACCTCGCACGTGTTTTTGCTCGACTAGCCTGCGGGATGCATCCTCTCGCACGTGTTTTTGCTCGACTAGCCATGCGCATCCCAAAAAACCTGCGCATGCGCATCCCAAAAAATCTGCGCATGCGCATCCCACAAAACCTGCGCATGCGCATCCCACAAAACCTCGCACGTGTTTGTGCTCGACTAGACTACGGGATGCATCCTTTCGCACGTGTTTTTACTCGACTATCCTGCGTGATGCATCCTCTCGCACGTGTTTTTGCTCGACTAGCCTGCGGGATGCATCCTCTCGCACGTGTTTGAGCTCGACTAGCCTGCGGGATGCATCCTCTCGCACGTGTTTTTACTCGACTAGCCTGCGGGATGCATCCTCTCGCACGTGTTTTTGCTCGACTAGCCTGCGGGATGCATCCTCTCGCACGTGTTTTTGATCGACTAGCCTGCGGGATGCATCCTCTCGCACGTGTTTTTACTCGACTAGCCTGCGGGATGCATCCTCTCGCACGTGTTTTTACTCGACTACCCTGCGGGATGCATCCTCTCGCACGTGTTTTTGCTCGACTAGCCATGCGCATCCAAAAAAACCTGCGCATGCGCATCCCAAAAAACCTGCGCATGCGCATCCCACAAAACCTGCGCATGCGCATCCCACAAAACCTCGAACGTGTTTTTACTCGACTAGCCTGCGGGATGCATCCTCTCGCACGTGTTTTTACTCGACTACCCTGCGGGATGCATCCTCTCGCACGTGTTTTTGCTCGACTAGCCATGCGCATCCAAAAAAACCTGCGCATGCGCATCCCAAAAAACCTGCGCATGCGCATCCCACAAAACCTGCGCATGCGCATCCCACAAAACCTGCGCATGCGCATCCCACAAAACCTCGAACGTGTTTTTACTCGACTAGCCTGCGGGATGCATCCTCTCGCACGTGTTTTTACTCGACTAGCCTGCGGGATGCATCCTCTCGCACGTGTTTTTGCTCGACTAGCCTGCGGGATGCATTCTCTCGCACGTGTTTGTGCTCGACTAGCCTGCGGGATGCATCCTCTCGCACGTGTTTTTACTCGACTAGCCTGCGGGATGCATCCTCTCGCACGTGTTTTTGCTCGACTAGCCTGCGGGATGCATCCTCTCGCACGTGTTTTTGATCGACTAGCCTGCGGGATGCATCCTCTCGCACGTGTTTTTACTCGACTAGCCTGCGGGATGCATCCTCTCGCACGTGTTTTTACTCGACTACCCTGCGGGATGCATCCTCTCGCACGTGTTTTTGCTCGACTAGTCATGCGCATCCAAAAAAAACCTGCGCATGCGCATCCCAAAAAACCTATGCATGCGCATCCCACAAAACCTGCGCATGCGCATCCCACAAAACCTCGAACGTGTATTTACTCGACTAGCCTGCGGGATGCATTCTCTCGCACGTGTTTTTACTCGACTACCCTGCGGGATGCATCCTCTCGCACGTGTTTTTGCTCGACTAGCCATGCGCATCCAAAAAAACCTGCGCATGCGCATCCCAAAAAACCTGCGCATGCGCATCCCACAAAACCTGCGTATGCGCATCCCACAAAACCTCGCACGTGTTTTTACTCGACTAGCATGCGGGATGCATCCTCTCGCACGTGTTTTTGCTCGACTAGCCTGCGGGATGCATCCTCTCGCACGTGTTTTTGCTCGTCTAGCCATGCGCATCCCAAAAAACCTGCGCATGCGCATCCCAAAAAATCTGCGCATGCACATCCCACAAAACCTGCGCATGCGCATCCCACAAAACCTCGCACGTGTTTGTGCTCGACTAGCCTGCGGGATGCATCCTCTCGCACGTGTTTTTACTCGACTAGCCTGCGGGATGCATCCTCTCGCACGTGTTTTTGCTCGACTAGCCTGCGGGATGCATCCTCTCGCACGTGTTTTTGCTCGACTAGCCATGCGCATCCCAAAAAACCTGCACATGCGCATCCCACAAAACCTGCGCATGCGCATCCCACAAAACCTCGCACGTGTTTTTACTCGACTAGCCTGCGGGATGCATCCTCTCGCACGTGTTTTTGCTCGGCTAGCCTGCGGGATGCATCCTCTCGCACGTGTTTTTGCTCGACTAGCCATGCGCATCCCAAAAAACCTGCGCATGCGCATCTCAAAAAATCTGCGCATGCGCATCCCACAAGACCTGCGCATGCGCATCCCACAAAACCTCGCACGTGTTTTTGCTCGACTAGCCTGCGGGATGCATCCTCTCGCACGTGTTTTTGCTCGACTAGCCATGCGCATCCCAAAAAACCTGCGCATCTGCATCCCAAAAAACCTGCGCATGCGCATCCCACAAAACCTGCGCATGCGCATCCCACAAAACCTCGCACGTGTTTTTACTCGACTAGCCTGCGGGATGCATCCTCTCGCACGTGTTTTTGCTCGACTAGCCATGCGCATCCCAAAAAACCTGCGCATGCGCATCCCACAAAACCTCGCACGTGTTTTTACTCGACTAGCCTGCGGGATGATCCTCTCGTACGTGTTTTTACTCGACTAGCCTGCGGGATGCATCGTCTCGCACGTGTTTTTACTCGACTAGCCTGCGGGATGCATCCTCTCGCACGTGTTTTTGCTCGACTAGCCATGCGCATCCCAAAAAACCTGCGCATGCGCATCTCAAAAAATCTGCGCATGCGCATCTCAAAAAATCTGCGCATGCGCATCCCACAAGACCTGCGCATGCGCATGCCACAAAACCTCGCACGTGTTTTTGCTCGACTAGCCTGCGGGATGCATCCTCTCGCACGTGTTTTTGCTCGACTAGCCATGCGCATCCCAAAAACCTGCGCATGCGCATCCCAAAAAATCTGCGCATGCGCATCCCACAAAACCTGCGCATGCGCATCCCACAAAACCTCGCACGTGTTTGTGCTCGACTAGACTGCGGGATGCATCCTTTCGCACGTGTTTTTACTCGACTAGCCTGCGGGATGCATCCTCTCGCACGTGTTTTTGCTCGACTAGCCTGCGGGATGCATCCTCTCGCACGTGTTTGTGCTCGACTAGCCTGCGGGATGCATCCTCTCGCACGTGTTTTTACTCGACTAGCCTGCGGGATGCATCCTCTCGCACGTGTTTTTGCTCGACTAGCCTGCGGGATGCATCCTCTCGCACGTGTTTTTGCTCCACTAGCCTGCGGGATGCATCCTCTCGCACGTGTTTTTGCTCGACTAGCCATGCGCATCCCAAAAAACCTGCGCATGCGCATCCCACAAAACCTGCGCATGCGCATCCCACAAAACCTGCGCATGCGCATCCCAAAAAATCTGCGCATGCGCATCCCACAAAACCTGCGCATGCGCATCCCACAAAACCTCGCACGTGTTTGTGCTCGACTAGACTGCGGGATGCATCCTTTCGCACGTGTTTTTACTCGACTAGCCTGCGGGATGCATCCTCTCGCACGTGTTTTTGCTCGACTAGCCTGCGGGATGCATCCTCTCGCACGTGTTTTTGCTAGACTAGCCTGCGGGATGCATCCTCTCGCACGTGTTTTTGCTAGACTAGCCTGCGGGATGCATCCTCTCGCACGTGTTTTTGCTCGACTAGCCTGCGGGATGCATCCTCTCGCACGTGTTTTTGCTCCACTAGCCTGCGGGATGCATCGTCTCGCACGTGTTTTTGCTCGACTAGCCATGCGCATCCCAAAAAACCTGCACATGCGCATCCCAAAAAACCTGCGCATGCGCATCCCACAAAACCTGCGCATGCGCATCCCACAAAACCTGCGCATGCGCATCCCAAAAAATCTGCGCATGCGCATCCCACAAAACCTCGCACGTGTTTGTGCTCGACTAGACTGCGGGATGCATCCTTTCGCACGTGTTTTTACTCGACTAGCCTGCGGGATGCATCCTCTCGCACGTGTTTTTGCTCGACTAGCCTGCGGGATGCATCCTCTCGCACGTGTTTTTGCTAGACTAGCCTGCGGGATGCATCCTCTCGCACGTGTTTTTGCTAGACTAGCCTGCGGGATGCATCCTCTCGCACGTGTTTTTACTCGACTAGCCTGCGGGATGCATCCTCTCGCACGTGTTTTTGCTCGACTAGCCTGCGGGATGCATCCTCTCGCACGTGTTTTTGCTCGACTAGCCATGCGCATCCCAAAAAACCTGCACATGCGCATCCCACAAAACCTGCGCATGCGCATCCCACAAAACCTCGCACGTGTTTTTACTCGACTAGCCTGCGGGATGCATCCTCTCGCACGTGTTTTTACTCGACTAGCCTGCGGGATGCATCCTCTCGCACGTGTTTTTGCTCGACTAGCCTGCGGGATGCATTCTCTCGCACGTGTTTGTGCTCGACTAGCCTGTGGGATGCATCCTCTCGCACGTGTTTTTACTCGACTAGCCTGCGGGATGCATCCTCTCGCACGTGTTTTTGCTCGACTAGCCTGCGGGATGCATCCTCTCGCACGTGTTTTTGATCGACTAGCCTGCGGGATGCATCCTCTCGCACGTGTTTTTACTCGACTAGCCTGCGGGATGCATCCTCTCGCACGTGTTTTTACTCGACTACCCTGCGGGATGCATCCTCTCGCACGTGTTTTTGCTCGACTAGTCATGCGCATCCAAAAAAAACCTGCGCATGCGCATCCCAAAAAACCTGCGCATGCGCATCCCACAAAACCTGCGCATGCGCATCCCACAAAACCTCGAACGTGTATTTACTCGACTAGCCTGCGGGATGCATTCTCTCGCACGTGTTTTTACTCGACTACCCTGCGGGATGCATCCTCTCGCACGTGTTTTTGCTCGACTAGCCATGCGCATCCAAAAAAACCTGCGCATGCGCATCCCAAAAAACCTGCGCATGCGCATCCCACAAAACCTGCGTATGCGCATCCCACAAAACCTCGCACGTGTTTTTACTCGACTAGCATGCGGGATGCATCCTCTCGCACGTGTTTTTGCTCGACTAGCCTGCGGGATGCATCCTCTCGCACGTGTTTTTGCTCGTCTAGCCATGCGCATCCCAAAAAACCTGCGCATGCGCATCCCAAAAAATCTGCGCATGCACATCCCACAAAACCTGCGCATGCGCATCCCACAAAACCTCGCACGTGTTTGTGCTCGACTAGCCTGCGGGATGCATCCTCTCGCACGCGTTTTTACTCGACTAGCCTGCGGGATGCATCCTCTCGCACGTGTTTTTGCTCGACTAGCCTGCGGGATGCATCCTCTCGCACGTGTTTTTGCTCGACTAGCCATGCGCATCCCAAAAAACCTGCACATGCGCATCCCACAAAACCTGCGCATGCGCATCCCACAAAACCTCGAACGTGTTTTTACTCGACTAGCCTGCGGGATGCATCCTCTCGCACGTGTTTTTACTCGACTAGCCTGCGGGATGCATCCTCTCGCACGTGTTTTTACTCGACTACCCTGCGGGATGCATCCTCTCGCACGTGTTTTTGCTCGACTTGCCATGCGCATCCCAAAAAACCTGCGCATGCGCATCCCAAAAAACCTGCGCATGCGCATCCCACAAAACCTGCGTATGCGCATCCCACAAAACCTCGCACGTGTTTTTACTCGACTAGCATGCGGGATGCATCCTCTCGCACGTGTTTTTGCTCGACTAGCCTGCGGGATGCATCCTCTCGCACGTGTTTTTGCTCGTCTAGCCATGCGCATCCCAAAAAACCTGCGCATGCGCATCCCAAAAAATCTGCGCATGCACATCCCACAAAACCTGCGCATGCGCATCCCACAAAACCTCGCACGTGTTTGTGCTCGACTAGCCTGCGGGATGCATCCTCTCGCACGTGTTTTTACTCGACTAGCCTGCGGGATGCATCCTCTCGCACGTGTTTTTGCTCGACTAGCCTGCGGGATGCATCCTCTCGCACGTGTTTTTGCTCGACTAGCCATGCGCATCCCAAAAAACCTGCACATGCGCATCCCACAAAACCTGCGCATGCGCATCCCACAAAACCTCGCACGTGTTTTTACTCGACTAGCCTGCGGGATGCATCCTCTCGCACGTGTTTTTGCTCGGCTAGCCTGCGGGATGCATCCTCTCGCACGTGTTTTTGCTCGACTAGCCATGCGCATCCCAAAAAACCTGCGCATGCGCATCTCAAAAAATCTGCGCATGCGCATCCCACAAGACCTGCGCATGCGCATCCCACAAAACCTCGCACGTGTTTTTGCTCGACTAGCCTGCGGGATGCATCCTCTCGCACGTGTTTTTGCTCGACTAGCCATGCGCATCCCAAAAAACCTGCGCATCTGCATCCCAAAAAACCTGCGCATGCGCATCCCACAAAACCTGCGCATGCGCATCCCACAAAACCTCGCACGTGTTTTTACTCGACTAGCCTGCGGGATGCATCCTCTCGCACGTGTTTTTGCTCGACTAGCCATGCGCATCCCAAAAAACCTGCGCATGCGCATCCCACAAAACCTCGCACGTGTTTTTACTCGACTAGCCTGCGGGATGATCCTCTCGCACGTGTTTTTACTCGACTAGCCTGCGGGATGCATCGTCTCGCACGTGTTTTTACTCGACTAGCCTGCGGGATGCATCCTCTCGCACGTGTTTTTGCTCGACTAGCCATGCGCATCCCAAAAAACCTGCGCATGCGCATCTCAAAAAATCTGCGCATGCGCATCCCACAAGACCTGCGCATGCGCATCCCACAAGACCTGCGCATGCGCATCCCACAAAACCTCGCACGTGTTTTTGCTCGACTAGCCTGCGGGATGCATCCTCTCGCACGTGTTTTTGCTCGACTAGCCATGCGCATCCCAAAAACCTGCGCATGCGCATCCCAAAAAATCTGCGCATGCGCATCCCACAAAACCTGCGCATGCGCATCCCACAAAACCTCGCACGTGTTTGTGCTCGACTAGACTGCGGGATGCATCCTTTCGCACGTGTTTTTACTCGACTAGCCTGCGGGATGCATCCTCTCGCACGTGTTTTTGCTCGACTAGCCTGCGGGATGCATCCTCTCGCACGTGTTTGTGCTCGACTAGCCTGCGGGATGCATCCTCTCGCACGTGTTTTTACTCGACTAGCCTGCGGGATGCATCCTCTCGCACGTGTTTTTGCTCGACTAGCCTGCGGGATGCATCCTCTCGCACGTGTTTTTGCTCCACTAGCCTGCGGGATGCATCCTCTCGCACGTGTTTTTGCTCGACTAGCCATGCGCATCCCAAAAAACCTGTGCATGCGCATCCCACAAAACCTGCGCATGCGCATCCCACAAAACCTGCGCATGCGCATCCCAAAAAATCTGCGCATGCGCATCCCACAAAACCTGCGCATGCGCATCCCACAAAACCTCGCACGTGTTTGTGCTCGACTAGACTGCGGGATGCATCCTTTCGCACGTGTTTTTACTCGACTAGCCTGCGGGATGCATCCTCTCGCACGTGTTTTTGCTCGACTAGCCTGCGGGATCCATCCTCTCGCACGTGTTTTTGCTAGACTAGCCTGCGGGATGCATCCTCTCGCACGTGTTTTTGCTAGACTAGCCTGCGGGATGCATCCTCTCGCACGTGTTTTTGCTCGACTAGCCTGCGGGATGCATCCTCTCGCACGTGTTTTTGCTCCACTAGCCTGCGGGATGCATCGTCTCGCACGTGTTTTTGCTCGACTAGCCATGCGCATCCCAAAAAACCTGCACATGCGCATCCCAAAAAACCTGCGCATGCGCATCCCACAAAACCTGCGCATGCGCATCCCACAAAACCTGCGCATGCGCATCCCAAAAAATCTGCGCATGCGCATCCCACAAAACCTCGCACGTGTTTGTGCTCGACTAGACTGCGGGATGCATCCTTTCGCACGTGTTTTTACTCGACTAGCCTGCGGGATGCATCCTCTCGCACGTGTTTTTGCTCGACTAGCCTGCGGGATGCATCCTCTCGCACGTGTTTTTGCTAGACTAGCCTGCGGGATGCATCCTCTCGCACGTGTTTTTGCTAGACTAGCCTGCGGGATGCATCCTCTCGCACGTGTTTTTACTCGACTAGCCTGCGGGATGCATCCTCTCGCACGTGTTTTTGCTCGACTAGCCTGCGGGATGCATCCTCTCGCACGTGTTTTTGCTCGACTAGCCATGCGCATCCCAAAAAACCTGCACATGCGCATCCCACAAAACCTGCGCATGCGCATCCCACAAAACCTCGCACGTGTTTTTACTTGACTAGCCTGCGGGATGCATCCTCTCGCACGTGTTTTTGCTCGGCTAGCCTGCGGGATGCATCCTCTCGCACGTGTTTTTGCTCGACTAGCCATGCGCATCCCAAAAAACCTGCGCATGCGCATCTCAAAAAATCTGCGCATGCGCATCCCACAAGACCTGCGCATGCGCATCCCACAAAACCTCGCACGTGTTTTTGCTCGACTAGCCTGCGGGATGCATCCTCTCGCACGTGTTTTTGCTCGACTAGCCATGCGCATCCCAAAAAACCTGCGCATCTGCATCCCAAAAAACCTGCGCATGCGCATCCCACAAAACCTGCGCATGCGCATCCCACAAAACCTCGCACGTGTTTTTACTCGACTAGCCTGCGGGATGCATCCTCTCGCACGTGTTTTTACTCGACTAGCCTGCGGGATGCATCCTCTCGCACGTGTTTTTGCTCGACTAGCCTGCGGGATGCATCCTCTCGCACGTGTTTTTGCTCCACTAGCCTGCGGGATGCATCCTCTCGCACGTGTTTTTGCTAGACTAGCCTGCGGGATGCATCCTCTCGCACGTGTTTTTGCTAGACTAGCCTGCGGGATGCATCCTCTCGCACGTGTTTTTACTCGACTAGCCTGCGGGATGCATCCTCTCGCACGTGTTTTTGCTCGACTAGCCTGCGGGATGCATCCTCTCGCACGTGTTTTTGCTCGACTAGCCATGCGCATCCCAAAAAACCTGCACATGCGCATCCCACAAAACCTCGCACGTGTTTTTACTCGACTAGCCTGCGGGATGCATCCTCTCGCACGTGTTTTTGCTCGGCTAGCCTGCGGGATGCATCCTCTCGCACGTGTTTTTGCTCGACTAGCCATGCGCATCCCAAAAAACCTGCGCATGCGCATCTCAAAAAACCTGCGCATGCGCATCCCAAAAAACCTGCGCATGCGCATCCCACAAAACCTCGCACGTGTTTTTACTCGACTAGCCTGCGGGATGATCCTCTCGCACGTGTTTTTACTCGACTAGCCTGCGGGATGCATCGTCTCGCACGTGTTTTTACTCGACTAGCCTGCGGGATGCATCCTCTCGCACGTGTTTTTGCTCGACTAGCCATGCGCATCCCAAAAAACCTGCGCATGCGCATCCCACAAAACCTGCGCATGCGCATCCCACAAAACCTGCGCATGCGCATCCCACAAAACCTCGCACGTGTTTTTGCTCGACTAGCCTGCGGGATGCATCCTCTCGCACGTGTTTTTGCTCGACTAGCCATGCGCATCCCAAAAAACCTGCACATGCGCATCCCAAAAAACCTGCGCATGCGCATCCCACAAAACCTGCGCATGCGCATCCCACAAAACCTGCGCATGCGCATCCCAAAAAATCTGCGCATGCGCATCCCACAAAACCTCGCACGTGTTTGTGCTCGACTAGACTGCGGGATGCATCCTTTCGCACGTGTTTTTACTCGACTAGCCTGCGGGATGCATCCTCTCGCACGTGTTTTTGCTCGACTAGCCTGCGGGATGCATCCTCTCGCACGTGTTTTTGCTCGACTAGCCTGCGGGATGCATCCTCTCGCACGTGTTTTCACTCGACTAGCCTGCGGGATGCATCCTCTCGCACGTGTTTTTACTCGACTACCCTGCGGGATGCATCCTCTCGCACGTGTTTTTGCTCGACTAGCCATGCGCATCCCACAAAACCTGCGCATGCCCATCCCACAAAACCTCGCACGTGTTTCTACTCGACTAGCCTGCGGGATGCATCCTCTCGCACGTGTTTTTACTCGACTAGCCTGCGGGATGCATCGTCTCGCACGTGTTTTTGCTAGACTAGCCTGCGGGATGCATCCTCTCGCACGTGTTTTTGCTCGACTAGCCTGCGGGATGCATCCTCTCGCACGTGTTTTTGCTCCACTAGCCTGCGGGATGCATCCTCTCGCACGTGTTTTTGCTCGACTAGCCATGCGCATCCCAAAAAACCTGCACATGCGCATCCCAAAAAACCTGCGCATGCGCATCCCACAAAACCTGCGCATGCGCATCCCACAAAACCTGCGCATGCGCATCCCAAAAAATCTGCGCATGCGCATCCCACAAAACCTCGCACGTGTTTGTGCTCGACTAGACTGCGGGATGCATCCTTTCGCACGTGTTTTTACTCGACTAGCCTGCGGGATGCATCCTCTCGCACGTGTTTTTGCTCGACTAGCCTGCGGGATGCATCCTCTCGCACGTGTTTTAGCTAGACTAGCCTGCGGGATGCATCCTCTCGCACGTGTTTTTGCTAGACTAGCCTGCGGGATGCATCCTCTCGCACGTGCTTTTGCTCGACTAGCCTGCGGGATGCATCCTCTCGCACGTGTTTTCACTCGACTAGCCTGCGGGATGCATCCTCTCGCACGTGTTTTTACTCGACTACCCTGCGGGATGCATCCTCTCGCACGTGTTTTTGCTCGACTAGCCATGCGCATCCCACAAAACCTGCGCATGCGCATCCCACAAAACCTCGCACGTGTTTCTACTCGACTAGCCTGCGGGATGCATCCTCTCGCACGTGTTTTTACTCGACTAGCCTGCGGGATGCATCGTCTCGCACGTGTTTTTACTCGACTAGCCTGCGGGATGCATGCTCTCGCACGTGTTTTTGCTCGACTAGCCATGCGCATCCCAAAAAACCTGCGCATGCGCATCCCAAAAAACCTGCGCATGCGCATCCCAAAAAATCTGCGCATGCGCATCCCACAAAACCTGCGCATGCGCATCCCACAAAACCTCGCACGTGTTTGTGCTCGACTAGCCTGCGGGATGCATCCTTTCGCACGTGTTTTTACTCGACTAGCCTGCGGGATGCATCCTCTCGCACGTGTTTTTGCTCGACTAGCCTGCGGGATGCATCCTCTCGCACGTGTTTTTGCTCGACTAGCCATGCGCATCCCAAAAAACCTGCGCATGCGCATCCCACAAAACCTCGCACGTGTTTGTGCTCGACTAGCCTGCGGGATGCATCCTCTCGCACGTGTTTTTACTCGACTAGCCTGCGGGATGCATCCTCTCGCACGTGTTTTTGCTCGACTAGCCTGCGGGATGCATCCTCTCGCACGTGTTTTTGCTCGACTAGCCATGCGCATCCCAAAAAACCTGCACATGCGCATCCCAAAAAACCTGCGCATGCGCATCCCACAAAACCTGCGCATGCGCATCCCACAAGACCTCGCACGTGTTTTTACTCGACTAGCCTGCGGGATGCATCCTCTCGCACGTGTTTTTGCTCGGCTAGCCTGCGGGATGCATCCTCTCGCACGTGTTTTTGCTCGACTAGCCATGCGCATCCCAAAAAACCTGCGCATGCGCATCCCAAAAAACCTCGCACGTGTTTTTACTCGACTAGCCTGCGGGATGCATCCTCTCGCACGTGTTTTTACTCGACTAGCCTGCGGGATGCATCCTCTCGCACGTGTTTTTACTCGACTAGCCTGCGGGATGCATCGTCTCGCACGTGTTTTTACTCGACTAGCCTGCGGGATGCATCCTCTCGCACGTGTTTGTGCTCGACTAGCCTGCGGGATGCATCCTCTCGCACGTGTTTTTGCTAGACTAGCCTGCGGGATGCATCCTCTCGCACGTGTTTTTGCTCGACTAGCCTGCGGGATGCATCCTCTCGCACGTGTTTTTACTCGACTAGCCTGCGGGATGCATCCTCTCGCACGTGTTTTTACTCGACTACCCTGCGGGACGCATCCTCTCGCACGTGTTTTTGCTCGACTAGCCATGCGCATCCCAAAAAACCTGCGCATGCGCATCCCAAAAAATCTGCACATGCGCATCCCACAAGACCTGCGCATGCGCATCCCACAAAACCTCGCACGTGTTTTTGCTCGACTAGCCTGCGGGATGCATCCTCTCGCACGTGTTTTTACTCGACTAGCCTGCGGGATGCATCCTCTCGCACGTGTTTTTACTCGACTACCCTGCGGGATGCATCCTCTCGCACGTGTTTTTGCTCGACTAGCCATGCGCATCCAAAAAAACCTGCGCATGCGCATCCCAAAAAACCTGCGCATGCGCATCCCACAAAACCTGCGCATGCGCATCCCACAAAACCTCGAACGTGTTTTTACTCGACTAGCCTGCGGGATGCATCCTCTCGCACGTGTTTTTGCTCGACTAGCCATGCGCATCCCAAAAAACCTGCACATGCGCATCCCAAAAAACCTGCGCATGCGCATCCCACAAAACCTGCGCATGCGCATCCCACAAAACCTGCGCATGCGCATCCCAAAAAATCTGCGCATGCGCATCCCACAAAACCTGCGCATGCGCATCCCACAAAACCTCGCACGTGTTTGTGCTCGACTAGACTGCGGGATGCATCCTTTCGCACGTGTTTTTACTCGACTAGCCTGCGGGATGCATCCTCTCGCACGTGTTTTTGCTCGACTAGCCTGCGGGATGCATCCTCTCGCACGTGTTTTTGCTAGACTAGCCTGCGGGATGCATCCTCTCGCACGTGTTTTCACTCGACTAGCCTGCGGGATGCATCCTCTCGCACGTGTTTTTACTCGACTACCCTGCGGGATGCATCCTCTCGCACGTGTTTTTGCTCGACTAGCCATGCGCATCCCACAAAACCTGCGCATGCGCATCCCACAAAACCTCGCACGTGTTTCTACTCGACTAGCCTGCGGGATGCATCCTCTCGCACGTGTTTTTACTCGACTAGCCTGCGGGATGCATCGTCTCGCACGTGTTTTTACTCGACTAGCCTGCGGGATGCATGCTCTCGCACGTGTTTTTGCTCGACTAGCCATGCGCATCCCAAAAAACCTGCGCATGCGCATCCCAAAAAATCTGCGCATGCGCATCCCACAAAACCTGCGCATGCGCATCCCACAAAACCTCGCACGTGTTTGTGCTCGACTAGCCTGCGGGATGCATCCTTTCGCACGTGTTTTTACTCGACTAGCCTGCGGGATGCATCCTCTCGCACGTGTTTTTGCTCGACTAGCCTGCGGGATGCATCCTCTCGCACGTGTTTTTGCTCGACTAGCCATGCGCATCCCAAAAAACCTGCGCATGCGCATCCCACAAAACCTCGCACGTGTTTGTGCTCGACTAGCCTGCGGGATGCATCCTCTCGCACGTGTTTTTGCTCGACTAGCCTGCGGGATGCATCCTCTCGCACGTGTTTTTGCTCGACTAGCCATGCGCATCCCAAAAAACCTGCACATGCGCATCCCAAAAAACCTGCGCATGCGCATCCCAAAAAACCTGCACATGCGCATCCCAAAAAACCTGCGCATGCGCATCCCACAAAACCTGCGCATGCGCATCCCACAAGACCTCGCACGTGTTTTCACTCGACTAGCCTGCGGGATGCATCCTCTCGCACGTGTTTTTGCTCGGCTAGCCTGCGGGATGCATCCTCTCGCACGTGTTTTTGCTCGACTAGCCATGCGCATCCCAAAAAACCTGCGCATGCGCATCCCAAAAAACCTCGCACGTGTTTTTACTCGACTAGCCTGCGGGATGCATCCTCTCGCACGTGTTTTTACTCGACTAGCCTGCGGGATGCATCCTCTCGCACGTGTTTTTGCTCGACTAGCCATGCGCATCCCAAAAAACCTGCGCATGCGCATCCCAAAAAACCTGCGCATGCGCATCCCAAAAAATCTGCGCATGCGCATCCCACAAAACCTGCGCATGCGCATCCCACAAAACCTCGCACGTGTTTGTGCTCGACTAGCCTGCGGGATGCATCCTTTCGCACGTGTTTTTACTCGACTAGCCTGCGGGATGCATCCTCTCGCACGTGTTTTTGCTCGACTAGCCTGCGGGATGCATCCTCTCGCACGTGTTTTTGCTCGACTAGCCATGCGCATCCCAAAAAACCTGCGCATGCGCATCCCACAAAACCTCGCACGTGTTTGTGCTCGACTAGCCTGCGGGATGCATCCTCTCGCACGTGTTTTTACTCGACTAGCCTGCGGGATGCATCCTCTCGCACGTGTTTTTGCTCGACTAGCCTGCGGGATGCATCCTCTCGCACGTGTTTTTGCTCGACTAGCCATGCGCATCCCAAAAAACCTGCACATGCGCATCCCAAAAAACCTGCGCATGCGCATCCCACAAAACCTGCGCATGCGCATCCCACAAGACCTCGCACGTGTTTTTACTCGACTAGCCTGCGGGATGCATCCTCTCGCACGTGTTTTTGCTCGGCTAGCCTGCGGGATGCATCCTCTCGCACGTGTTTTTGCTCGACTAGCCATGCGCATCCCAAAAAACCTGCGCATGCGCATCCCAAAAAACCTCGCACGTGTTTTTACTCGACTAGCCTGCGGGATGCATCCTCTCGCACGTGTTTTTACTCGACTAGCCTGCGGGATGCATCCTCTCGCACGTGTTTTTACTCGACTAGCCTGCGGGATGCATCGTCTCGCACGTGTTTTTACTCGACTAGCCTGCGGGATGCATCCTCTCGCACGTGTTTGTGCTCGACTAGCCTGCGGGATGCATCCTCTCGCACGTGTTTTTGCTAGACTAGCCTGCGGGATGCATCCTCTCGCACGTGTTTTTGCTCGACTAGCCTGCGGGATGCATCCTCTCGCACGTGTTTTTACTCGACTAGCCTGCGGGATGCATCCTCTCGCACGTGTTTTTACTCGACTACCCTGCGGGACGCATCCTCTCGCACGTGTTTTTGCTCGACTAGCCATGCGCATCCCAAAAAACCTGCGCATGCGCATCCCAAAAAATCTGCACATGCGCATCCCACAAGACCTGCGCATGCGCATCCCACAAAACCTCGCACGTGTTTTTGCTCGACTAGCCTGCGGGATGCATCCTCTCGCACGTGTTTTTACTCGACTAGCCTGCGGGATGCATCCTCTCGCACGTGTTTTTACTCGACTACCCTGCGGGATGCATCCTCTCGCACGTGTTTTTGCTCGACTAGCCATGCGCATCCAAAAAAACCTGCGCATGCGCATCCCAAAAAACCTGCGCATGCGCATCCCACAAAACCTGCGCATGCGCATCCCACAAAACCTCGAACGTGTTTTTACTCGACTAGCCTGCGGGATGCATCCTCTCGCACGTGTTTTTGCTCGACTAGCCATGCGCATCCCAAAAAACCTGCACATGCGCATCCCAAAAAACCTGCGCATGCGCATCCCACAAAACCTGCGCATGCGCATCCCACAAAACCTGCGCATGCGCATCCCAAAAAATCTGCGCATGCGCATCCCACAAAACCTGCGCATGCGCATCCCACAAAACCTCGCACGTGTTTGTGCTCGACTAGACTGCGGGATGCATCCTTTCGCACGTGTTTTTACTCGACTAGCCTGCGGGATGCATCCTCTCGCACGTGTTTTTGCTCGACTAGCCTGCGGGATGCATCCTCTCGCACGTGTTTTTGCTAGACTAGCCTGCGGGATGCATCCTCTCGCACGTGTTTTCACTCGACTAGCCTGCGGGATGCATCCTCTCGCACGTGTTTTTACTCGACTACCCTGCGGGATGCATCCTCTCGCACGTGTTTTTGCTCGACTAGCCATGCGCATCCCACAAAACCTGCGCATGCGCATCCCACAAAACCTCGCACGTGTTTCTACTCGACTAGCCTGCGGGATGCATCCTCTCGCACGTGTTTTTACTCGACTAGCCTGCGGGATGCATCGTCTCGCACGTGTTTTTACTCGACTAGCCTGCGGGATGCATGCTCTCGCACGTGTTTTTGCTCGACTAGCCATGCGCATCCCAAAAAACCTGCGCATGCGCATCCCAAAAAATCTGCGCATGCGCATCCCACAAAACCTGCGCATGCGCATCCCACAAAACCTCGCACGTGTTTGTGCTCGACTAGCCTGCGGGATGCATCCTTTCGCACGTGTTTTTACTCGACTAGCCTGCGGGATGCATCCTCTCGCACGTGTTTTTGCTCGACTAGCCTGCGGGATGCATCCTCTCGCACGTGTTTTTGCTCGACTAGCCATGCGCATCCCAAAAAACCTGCGCATGCGCATCCCACAAAACCTCGCACGTGTTTGTGCTCGACTAGCCTGCGGGATGCATCCTCTCGCACGTGTTTTTGCTCGACTAGCCTGCGGGATGCATCCTCTCGCACGTGTTTTTGCTCGACTAGCCATGCGCATCCCAAAAAACCTGCACATGCGCATCCCAAAAAACCTGCGCATGCGCATCCCAAAAAACCTGCACATGCGCATCCCAAAAAACCTGCGCATGCGCATCCCACAAAACCTGCGCATGCGCATCCCACAAGACCTCGCACGTGTTTTCACTCGACTAGCCTGCGGGATGCATCCTCTCGCACGTGTTTTTGCTCGGCTAGCCTGCGGGATGCATCCTCTCGCACGTGTTTTTGCTCGACTAGCCATGCGCATCCCAAAAAACCTGCGCATGCGCATCCCAAAAAACCTCGCACGTGTTTTTACTCGACTAGCCTGCGGGATGCATCCTCTCGCACGTGTTTTTACTCGACTAGCCTGCGGGATGCATCCTCTCGCACGTGTTTTTACTCGACTAGCCTGCGGGATGCATCGTCTCGCACGTGTTTTTACTCGACTAGCCTGCGGGATGCATCCTCTCGCACGTGTTTGTGCTCGACTAGCCTGCGGGATGCATCCTCTCGCACGTGTTTTTGCTAGACTAGCCTGCGGGATGCATCCTCTCGCACGTGTTTTTGCTCGACTAGCCTGCGGGATGCATCCTCTCGCACGTGTTTTTACTCGACTAGCCTGCGGGATGCATCCTCTCGCACGTGTTTTTACTCGACTACCCTGCGGGATGCATCCTCTCGCACGTGTTTTTGCTCGACTAGCCATGCGCATCCCAAAAAACCTGCGCATGCGCATCCCAAAAAATCTGCGCATGCGCATCCCACAAGACCTGCGCATGCGCATCCCACAAAACCTCGCACGTGTTTTTGCTCGACTAGCCTGCGGGATGCATCCTCTCGCACGTGTTTTTACTCGACTAGCCTGCGGGATGCATCCTCTCGCACGTGTTTTTACTCGACTAGCCTGCGGGATGCATCCTCTCGCACGTGTTTTTGCTCGACTAGCCTGCGGGATGCATCCTCTCGCACGTGTTTTTACTCGACTAGCCTGCGGGATGCATCCTCTCGCACGTGTTTTTACTCGACTACCCTGCGGGACGCATCCTCTCGCACGTGTTTTTGCTCGACTAGCCATGCGCATCCCAAAAAACCTGCGCATGCGCATCCCAAAAAATCTGCACATGCGCATCCCACAAGACCTGCGCATGCGCATCCCACAAAACCTCGCACGTGTTTTTGCTCGACTAGCCTGCGGGATGCATCCTCTCGCACGTGTTTTTACTCGACTAGCCTGCGGGATGCATCCTCTCGCACGTGTTTTTACTCGACTACCCTGCGGGATGCATCCTCTCGCACGTGTTTTTGCTCGACTAGCCATGCGCATCCAAAAAAACCTGCGCATGCGCATCCCAAAAAACCTGCGCATGCGCATCCCACAAAACCTGCGCATGCGCATCCCACAAAACCTCGAACGTGTTTTTACTCGACTAGCCTGCGGGATGCATCCTCTCGCACGTGTTTTTGCTCGACTAGCCATGCGCATCCCAAAAAACCTGCACATGCGCATCCCAAAAAACCTGCGCATGCGCATCCCACAAAACCTGCGCATGCGCATCCCACAAAACCTGCGCATGCGCATCCCAAAAAATCTGCGCATGCGCATCCCACAAAACCTGCGCATGCGCATCCCACAAAACCTCGCACGTGTTTGTGCTCGACTAGACTGCGGGATGCATCCTTTCGCACGTGTTTTTACTCGACTAGCCTGCGGGATGCATCCTCTCGCACGTGTTTTTGCTCGACTAGCCTGAGGGATGCATCCTCTCGCACGTGTTTTTGCTAGACTAGCCTGCGGGATGCATCCTCTCGCACGTGTTTTCACTCGACTAGCCTGCGGGATGCATCCTCTCGCACGTGTTTTTACTCGACTACCCTGCGGGATGCATCCTCTCGCACGTGTTTTTGCTCGACTAGCCATGCGCATCCCACAAAACCTGCGCATGCGCATCCCACAAAACCTCGCACGTGTTTCTACTCGACTAGCCTGCGGGATGCATCCTCTCGCACGTGTTTTTACTCGACTAGCCTGCGGGATGCATCGTCTCGCACGTGTTTTTACTCGACTAGCCTGCGGGATGCATGCTCTCGCACGTGTTTTTGCTCGACTAGCCATGCGCATCCCAAAAAACCTGCGCATGCGCATCCCAAAAAATCTGCGCATGCGCATCCCACAAAACCTGCGCATGCGCATCCCACAAAACCTCGCACGTGTTTGTGCTCGACTAGCCTGCGGGATGCATCCTTTCGCACGTGTTTTTACTCGACTAGCCTGCGGGATGCATCCTCTCGCACGTGTTTTTGCTCGACTAGCCTGCGGGATGCATCCTCTCGCACGTGTTTTTGCTCGACTAGCCATGCGCATCCCAAAAAACCTGCGCATGCGCATCCCACAAAACCTCGCACGTGTTTGTGCTCGACTAGCCTGCGGGATGCATCCTCTCGCACGTGTTTTTGCTCGACTAGCCTGCGGGATGCATCCTCTCGCACGTGTTTTTGCTCGACTAGCCATGCGCATCCCAAAAAACCTGCACATGCGCATCCCAAAAAACCTGCGCATGCGCATCCCAAAAAACCTGCACATGCGCATCCCAAAAAACCTGCGCATGCGCATCCCACAAAACCTGCGCATGCGCATCCCACAAGACCTCGCACGTGTTTTCACTCGACTAGCCTGCGGGATGCATCCTCTCGCACGTGTTTTTGCTCGGCTAGCCTGCGGGATGCATCCTCTCGCACGTGTTTTTGCTCGACTAGCCATGCGCATCCCAAAAAACCTGCGCATGCGCATCCCAAAAAACCTCGCACGTGTTTTTACTCGACTAGCCTGCGGGATGCATCCTCTCGCACGTGTTTTTACTCGACTAGCCTGCGGGATGCATCCTCTCGCACGTGTTTTTACTCGACTAGCCTGCGGGATGCATCGTCTCGCACGTGTTTTTACTCGACTAGCCTGCGGGATGCATCCTCTCGCACGTGTTTGTGCTCGACTAGCCTGCGGGATGCATCCTCTCGCACGTGTTTTTGCTAGACTAGCCTGCGGGATGCATCCTCTCGCACGTGTTTTTGCTCGACTAGCCTGCGGGATGCATCCTCTCGCACGTGTTTTTACTCGACTAGCCTGCGGGATGCATCCTCTCGCACGTGTTTTTACTCGACTACCCTGCGGGATGCATCCTCTCGCACGTGTTTTTGCTCGACTAGCCATGCGCATCCCAAAAAACCTGCGCATGCGCATCCCAAAAAATCTGCGCATGCGCATCCCACAAGACCTGCGCATGCGCATCCCACAAAACCTCGCACGTGTTTTTGCTCGACTAGCCTGCGGGATGCATCCTCTCGCACGTGTTTTTACTCGACTAGCCTGCGGGATGCATCCTCTCGCACGTGTTTTTACTCGACTAGCCTGCGGGATGCATCCTCTCGCACGTGTTTTTGCTCGACTAGCCTGCGGGATGCATCCTCTCGCACGTGTTTTCACTCGACTAGCCTGCGGGATGCATCCTCTCGCACGTGTTTTTACTCGACTACCCTGCGGGATGCATCCTCTCGCACGTGTTTTTGCTCGACTAGCCATGCGCATCCCACAAAACCTGCGCATGCGCATCCCACAAAACCTCGCACGTGTTTCTACTCGACTAGCCTGCGGGATGCATCCTCTCGCACGTGTTTTTACTCGACTAGCCTGCGGGATGCATCGTCTCGCACGTGTTTTTACTCGACTAGCCTGCGGGATGCATGCTCTCGCACGTGTTTTTGCTCGACTAGCCATGCGCATCCCAAAAAACCTGCGCATGCGCATCCCAAAAAATCTGCGCATGCGCATCCCACAAAACCTGCGCATGCGCATCCCACAAAACCTCGCACGTGTTTGTGCTCGACTAGCCTGGGGGATGCATCCTTTCGCACGTGTTTTTACTCGACTAGCCTGCGGGATGCATCCTCTCGCACGTGTTTTTGCTCGACTAGCCTGCGGGATGCATCCTCTCGCACGTGTTTTTGCTCGACTAGCCATGCGCATCCCAAAAAACCTGCGCATGCGCATCCCACAAAACCTCGCACGTGTTTGTGCTCGACTAGCCTGCGGGATGCATCCTCTCGCACGTGTTTTTGCTCGACTAGCCTGCGGGATGCATCCTCTCGCACGTGTTTTTGCTCGACTAGCCATGCGCATCCCAAAAAACCTGCACATGCGCATCCCAAAAAACCTGCGCATGCGCATCCCAAAAAACCTGCACTTGCGCATCCCAAAAAACCTGCGCATGCGCATCCCACAAAACCTGCGCATGCGCATCCCACAAGACCTCGCACGTGTTTTCACTCGACTAGCCTGCGGGATGCATCCTCTCGCACGTGTTTTTGCTCGGCTAGCCTGCGGGATGCATCCTCTCGCACGTGTTTTTGCTCGACTAGCCATGCGCATCCCAAAAAACCTGCGCATGCGCATCCCAAAAAACCTCGCACGTGTTTTTACTCGACTAGCCTGCGGGATGCATCCTCTCGCACGTGTTTTTACTCGACTAGCCTGCGGGATGCATCCTCTCGCACGTGTTTTTACTCGACTAGCCTGCGGGATGCATCGTCTCGCACGTGTTTTTACTCGACTAGCCTGCGGGATGCATCCTCTCGCACGTGTTTGTGCTCGACTAGCCTGCGGGATGCATCCTCTCGCACGTGTTTTTGCTAGACTAGCCTGCGGGATGCATCCTCTCGCACGTGTTTTTGCTCGACTAGCCTGCGGGATGCATCCTCCCGCACGTGTTTTTACTCGGCTAGCCTGCGGGATGCATCCTCTCGCACGTGTTTTTACTCGACTACCCTGCGGGATGCATCCTCTCGCACGTGTTTTTGCTCGACTAGCCATGCGCATCCCAAAAAACCTGCGCATGCGCATCCCAAAAAATCTGCGCATGCGCATCCCACAAGACCTGCGCATGCGCATCCCACAAAACCTCGCACGTGTTTTTGCTCGACTAGCCTGCGGGATGCATCCTCTCGCACGTGTTTTTACTCGACTAGCCTGCGGGATGCATCCTCTCGCACGTGTTTTTACTCGACTAGCCTGCGGGATGCATCCTCTCGCACGTGTTTTTGCTCGACTAGCCATGCGCATCCAAAAAAACCTGCGCATGCGCATCCCAAAAAACCTGCGCATGCGCATCCCACAAAACCTGCGCATGCGCATCCCACAAAACCTCGAACGTGTTTTTACTCGACTAGCCTGCGGGATGCATCCTCTCGCACGTGTTTTTGCTCGACTAGCCATGCGCATCCCAAAAAACCTGCACATGCGCATCCCAAAAAACCTGCGCATGCGCATCCCACAAAACCTGCGCATGCGCATCCCACAAAACCTGCGCATGCGCATCCCAAAAAATCTGCGCATGCGCATCCCACAAAACCTGCGCATGCGCATCCCACAAAACCTCGCACGTGTTTGTGCTCGACTAGACTGCGGGATGCATCCTTTCGCACGTGTTTTTACTCGACTAGCCTGCGGGATGCATCCTCTCGCACGTGTTTTTGCTCGACTAGCCTGCGGGATGCATCCTCTCGCACGTGTTTTTGCTAGACTAGCCTGCGGGATGCATCCTCTCGCACGTGTTTTTGCTAGACTAGCCTGCGGGATGCATCCTCTCGCACGTGTTTTTGCTCGACTAGCCTGCGGGATGCATCCTCTCGCACGTGTTTTCACTCGACTAGCCTGCGGGATGCATCCTCTCGCACGTGTTTTTACTCGACTACCCTGCGGGATGCATCCTCTCGCACGTGTTTTTGCTCGACTAGCCATGCGCATCCCACAAAACCTGCGCATGCGCATCCCACAAAACCTCGCACGTGTTTCTACTCGACTAGCCTGCGGGATGCATCCTCTCGCACGTGTTTTTACTCGACTAGCCTGCGGGATGCATCGTCTCGCACGTGTTTTTACTCGACTAGCCTGCGGGATGCATGCTCTCGCACGTGTTTTTGCTCGACTAGCCATGCGCATCCCAAAAAACCTGCGCATGCGCATCCCACAAAACTTCGCACGTGTTTGTGCTCGACTAGCCTGCGGGATGCATCCTTTCGCACGTGTTTTTACTCGACTAGCCTGCGGGATGCATCCTCTCGCACGTGTTTTTGCTCGACTAGCCTGCGGGATGCATCCTCTCGCACGTGTTTTTGCTCGACTAGCCTGCGGGATGCATCCTCTCGCACGTGTTTTTGCTCGACTAGCCATGCGCATCCCAAAAAACCTGCGCATGCGCATCCCACAAAACCTGCGCATGCGCATCCCACAAAACCTGCGCATGCGCATCCCACAAAACCTCGCACGTGTTTGTGCTCGACTAGCCTGCGGGATGCATCCTCTCGCACGTGTTTTTACTCGACTAGCCTGCGGGATGCATCCTCTCGCACGTGTTTTTGCTCGACTAGCCTGCGGGATGCATCCTCTCGCACGTGTTTTTGCTCGACTAGCCATGCGCATCCCAAAAAACCTGCACATGCGCATCCCAAAAAACCTGCGCATGCGCATCCCACAAAACCTGCGCATGCGCATCCCACAAAACCTCGCACGTGTTTTTACTCGACTAGCCTGCGGGATGCATCCTCTCGCACGTGTTTTTGCTCGGCTAGCCTGCGGGATGCATCCTCTCGCACGTGTTTTTGCTCGACTAGCCATGCGCATCCCAAAAAACCTGCGCATGCGCATCCCAAAAAATCTGCGCATGCGCATCCCACAAAACCTCGCACGTGTTTTTACTCGACTAGCCTGCGGGATGCATCCTCTCGCACGTGTTTTTACTCGACTAGCCTGCGGGATGCATCCTCTCGCACGTGTTTTTACTCGACTAGCCATGCGCATCCCAAAAAACCTGCGCATGCGCATCCCAAAAAATCTGCGCATGCGCATCCCACAAGACCTGCGCATGCGCATCCCACAAAACCTCGCACGTGTTTTTGCTCGACTAGCCTGCGGGATGCATCCTCTCGCACGTGTTTTTGCTCGACTAGCCATGCGCATCCCAAAAAACCTGCGCATGCGCATCCCACAAAACCTGCGCATGCGCATCCCACAAAACCTCGCACGTGTTTGTGCTCGACTAGCCTGCGGGATGCATCCTCTCGCACGTGTTTTTACTCGACTAGCCTGCGGGATGCATCCTCTCGCACGTGTTTTTGCTCGACTAGCCTGCGGGATGCATCCTCTCGCACGTGTTTTTGCTCGACTAGCCATGCGCATCCCAAAAAACCTGCACATGCGCATCCCAAAAAACCTGCGCATGCGCATCCCACAAAACCTGCGCATGCGCATCCCACAAAACCTCGCACGTGTTTTTACTCGACTAGCCTGCGGGATGCATCCTCTCGCACGTGTTTTTGCTCGGCTAGCCTGCGGGATGCATCCTCTCGCACGTGTTTTTGCTCGACTAGCCATGCGCATCCCAAAAAACCTGCGCATGCGCATCCCAAAAAACCTGCGCATGCGCATCCCACAAAACCTCGCACGTGTTTTTACTCGACTAGCCTGCGGTATGCATCCTCTCGCACGTGTTTTTGCTCGGCTAGCCTGCGGGATGCATCCTCTCGCACGTGTTTTTGCTCGACTAGCCATGCGCATCCCAAAAAACCTGCGCATGCGCATCCCAAAAAATCTGCGCATGCGCATCCCACAAGACCTGCGCATGCGCATCCCACAAAACCTCGCACGTGTTTTTGCTCGACTAGCCTGCGGGATGCATCCTCTCGCACGTGTTTTTGCTCGACTAGCCATGCGCATCCCAAAAAACCTGCGCATGCGCATCCCAAAAAATCTGCGCATGCGCATCCCACAAAACCTGCGCATGCGCATCCCACAAAACCTCGCACGTGTTTGTGCTCGACTACACTGCGGGATGCATCCTTTCGCACGTGTTTTTGCTCGACTAGCCTGCGGGATGCATCCTCTCGCACGTGTTTGTGCTCGACTAGCCTGCGAGATGCATCCTCTCGCACGTGTTTTTACTCGACTAGCCTGCGGGATGCATCCTCTCGCACGTGTTTTTGCTCGACTAGCCTGCGGGATGCATCCTCTCGCACGTGTTTTTGATCGACTAGCCTGCGGGATGCATCCTCTCGCACGTGTTTTTACTCGACTAGCCTGCGGGATGCATCCTCTCGCACGTGTTTTTACTCGACTACCCTGCGGGATGCATCCTCTCGCACGTGTTTTTGCTCGACTAGCCATGCGCATCCAAAAAAACCTGCGCATGCGCATCCCAAAAAACCTGCGCATGCGCATCCCACAAAACCTGCGCATGCGCATCCCACAAAACCTCGAACGTGTTTTTACTCGACTAGCCTGCGGGATGCATCCTCTCGCACGTGTTTTTGCTCGACTAGCCATGCGCATCCAAAAAAACCTGCGCATGCGCATCCCAAAAAACCTGCGCATGCGCATCCCACAAAACCTGCGCATGCGCATCCCACAAAACCTCGAACGTGTTTTTACTCGACTAGCCTGCGGGATGCATCCTCTCGCACGTGTTTTTGCTCGACTAGCCATGCGCATCCCAAAAACCTGCACATGCGCATCCCAAAAAACCTGCGCATGCGCATCCCACAAAACCTGCGCATGCGCATCCCACAAAACCTGCGCATGCGCATCCCAAAAAATCTGCGCATGCGCATCCCACAAAACCTGCGCATGCGCATCCCACAAAACCTCGCACGTGTTTGTGCTCGACTAGACTGCGGGATGCATCCTTTCGCACGTGTTTTTACTCGACTAGCCTGCGGGATGCATCCTCTCGCACGTGTTTTTGCTCGACTAGCCTGCGGGATGCATCCTCTCGCACGTGTTTTTGCTAGACTAGCCTGCGGGATGCATCCTCTCGCACGTGTTTTTGCTAGACTAGCCTGCGGGATGCATCCTCTCGCACGTGTTTTTGCTCGACTAGCCATGCGCATCCAAAAAAACCTGCGCATGCGCATCCCAAAAAACCTGCGCATGCGCATCCCACAAAACCTGCGCATGCGCATCCCACAAAACCTCGAACGTGTTTTTACTCGACTAGCCTGCGGAATGCATCCTCTCGCACGTGTTTTTGCTCGACTAGCCATGCGCATCCCAAAAAACCTGCACATGCGCATCCCAAAAAACCTGCGCATGCGCATCCCACAAAACCTGCGCATGCGCATCCCAAAAAATCTGCGCATGCGCATCCCACAAAACCTGCGCATGCGCATCCCACAAAACCTCGCACGTGTTTGTGCTCGACTAGACTGCGGGATGCATCCTTTCGCACGTGTTTTTACTCGACTAGCCTGCGGGATGCATCCTCTCGCACGTGTTTTTGCTCGACTAGCCTGCGGGATGCATCCTCTCGCACGTGTTTTTGCTAGACTAGCCTGCGGGATGCATCCTCTCGCACGTGTTTTTGCTAGACTAGCCTGCGGGATGCATCCTCTCGCACGTGTTTTTGCTCGACTAGCCATGCGCATCCAAAAAAACCTGCGCATGCGCATCCCAAAAAACCTGCGCATGCGCATCCCACAAAACCTGCGCATGCGCATCCCACAAAACCTCGAACGTGTTTTTACTCGACTAGCCTGCGGGATGCATCCTCTCGCACGTGTTTTTGCTCGACTAGCCATGCGCATCCCAAAAAACCTGCACATGCGCATCCCAAAAAACCTGCGCATGCGCATCCCACAAAACCTGCGCATGCGCATCCCAAAAAATCTGCGCATGCGCATCCCACAAAACCTGCGCATGCGCATCCCACAAAACCTCGCACGTGTTTGTGCTCGACTAGACTGCGGGATGCATCCTTTCGCACGTGTTTTTACTCGACTAGCCTGCGGGATGCATCCTCTCGCACGTGTTTTTGCTCGACTAGCCTGCGGGATGCATCCTCTCGCACGTGTATTTGCTAGACTAGCCTGCGGGATGCATCCTCTCGCACGTGTTTTTGCTAGACTAGCCTGCGGGATGCATCCTCTCGCACGTGTTTTTGCTCGACTAGCCTGCGGGATGCATCCTCTCGCACGTGTTTTCACTCGACTAGCCTGCGGGATGCATCCTCTCGCACGTGTTTTTACTCGACTACCCTGCGGGATGCATCCTCTCGCACGTGTTTTTGCTCGACTAGCCATGCGCATCCCACAAAACCTGCGCATGCGCATCCCACAAAACCTCGCACGTGTTTCTACTCGACTAGCCTGCGGGATGCATGCTCTCGCACGTGTTTTTACTCGACTAGCCTGCGGGATGCATCGTCTCGCACGTGTTTTTACTCGACTAGCCTGCGGGATGCATGCTCTCGCACGTGTTTTTGCTCGACTAGCCATGCGCATCCCAAAAAACCTGCGCATGCGCATCCCACAAAACCTCGCACGTGTTTGTGCTCGACTAGCCTGCGGGATGCATCCTTTCGCACGTGTTTTTACTCGACTAGCCTGCGGGATGCATCCTCTCGCACGTGTTTTTGCTCGACTAGCCATGCGCATCCCAAAAAACCTGCGCATGCGCATCCCACAAAACCTGCGCATGCGCATCCCACAAAACCTGCGCATGCGCATCCCACAAAACCTCGCACGTGTTTGTGCTCGACTAGCCTGCGGGATGCATCCTCTCGCACGTGTTTTTACTCGACTAGCCTGCGGGATGCATCCTCTCGCACGTGTTTTTGCTCGACCAGCCTGCGGGATGCATCCTCTCGCACGTGTTTTTGCTCGACTAGCCATGCGCATCCCAAAAAACCTGCACATGCGCATCCCAAAAAACCTGCGCATGCGCATCCCACAAAACCTGCGCATGCGCATCCCACAAAACCTCGCACGTGTTTTTACTCGACTAGCCTGCGGGATGCATCCTCTCGCACGTGTTTTTGCTCGGCTAGCCTGCGGGATGCATCCTCTCGCACGTGTTTTTGCTCGACTAGCCATGCGCATCCCAAAAAACCTGCGCATGCGCATCCCAAAAAACCTGCGCATGCGCATCCCACAAAACCTGCGCATGCGCATCCCACAAAACCTCGAACGTGTTTTTACTCGACTAGCCTGCGGGATGCATCTTCTCGCACGTGTTTTTGCTCGACTAGCCATGCGCATCCCAAAAAACCTGCACATGCGCATCCCAAAAAACCTGCGCATGCGCATCCCACAAAACCTGCGCATGCGCATCCCAAAAAATCTGCGCATGCGCATCCCACAAAACCTGCGCATGCGCATCCCACAAAACCTCGCACGTGTTTGTGCTCGACTAGACTGCGGGATGCATCCTTTCGCACGTGTTTTTACTCGACTAGCCTGCGGGATGCATCCTCTCGCACGTGTTTTTGCTCGACTAGCCTGCGGGATGCATCCTCTCGCACGTGTTTTTGCTAGACTAGCCTGCGGGATGCATCCTCTCGCACGTGTTTTTGCTAGACTAGCCTGCGGGATGCATCCTCTCGCACGTGTTTTTGCTCGACTAGCCTGCGGGATGCATCCTCTCGCACGTGTTTTCACTCGACTAGCCTGCGGGATGCATCCTCTCGCACGTGTTTTTACTCGACTACCCTGCGGGATGCATCCTCTCGCACGTGTTTTTGCTCGACTAGCCATGCGCATCCCACAAAACCTGCGCATGCGCATCCCACAAAACCTCGCACGTGTTTCTACTCGACTAGCCTGCGGGATGCATGCTCTCGCACGTGTTTTTACTCGACTAGCCTGCGGGATGCATCGTCTCGCACGTGTTTTTACTCGACTAGCCTGCGGGATGCATGCTCTCGCACGTGTTTTTGCTCGACTAGCCATGCGCATCCCAAAAAACCTGCGCATGCGCATCCCAAAAAACCTGCGCATGCGCATCCCACAAAACCTCGCACGTGTTTTTACTCGACTAGCCTGCGGGATGCATCCTCTCGCACGTGTTTTTACTCGACTAGCCTGCGGGATGCATCCTCTCGCACGTGTTTTTACTCGACTAGCCATGCGCATCCCAAAAAACCTGCGCATGCGCATCCCACAAGACCTGCGCATGCGCATCCCACAAAACCTCGCACGTGTTTTTGCTCGACTAGCCTGCGGGATGCATCCTCTCGCACGTGTTTTTGCTCGACTAGCCATGCGCATCCCAAAAAACCTGCGCATGCGCATCCCACAAAACCTGCGCATGCGCATCCCACAAAACCTCGCACGTGTTTGTGCTCGACTAGCCTGCGGGATGCATCCTCTCGCACGTGTTTTTACTCGACTAGCCTGCGGGATGCATCCTCTCGCACGTGTTTTTGCTCGACTAGCCTGCGGGATGCATCCTCTCGCACGTGTTTTTGCTCGACTAGCCATGCGCATCCCAAAAAACCTGCACATGCGCATCCCAAAAAACCTGCGCATGCGCATCCCACAAAACCTGCGCATGCGCATCCCACAAAACCTCGCACGTGTTTTTACTCGACTAGCCTGCGGGATGCATCCTCTCGCACGTGTTTTTGCTCGGCTAGCCTGCGGGATGCATCCTCTCGCACGTGTTTTTGCTCGACTAGCCATGCGCATCCCAAAAAACCTGCGCATGCGCATCCCAAAAAACCTGCGCATGCGCATCCCACAAAACCTCGCACGTGTTTTTACTCGACTAGCCTGCGGTATGCATCCTCTCGCACGTGTTTTTGCTCGGCTAGCCTGCGGGATGCATCCTCTCGCACGTGTTTTTGCTCGACTAGCCATGCGCATCCCAAAAAACCTGCGCATGCGCATCCCAAAAAATCTGCGCATGCGCATCCCACAAGACCTGCGCATGCGCATCCCACAAAACCTCGCACGTGTTTTTGCTCGACTAGCCTGCGGGATGCATCCTCTCGCACGTGTTTTTGCTCGACTAGCCATGCGCATGCCAAAAAACCTGCGCATGCGCATCCCAAAAAATCTGCGCATGCGCATCCCACAAAACCTGCGCATGCGCATCCCACAAAACCTCGCACGTGTTTGTGCTCGACTAGACTGCGGGATGCATCCTTTCGCACGTGTTTTTGCTCGACTAGCCTGCGGGATGCATCCTCTCGCACGTGTTTGTGCTCGACTAGCCTGCGAGATGCATCCTCTCGCACGTGTTTTTACTCGACTAGCCTGCGGGATGCATCCTCTCGCACGTGTTTTTGCTCGACTAGCCTGCGGGATGCATCCTCTCGCACGTGTTTTTGATCGACTAGCCTGCGGGATGCATCCTCTCGCACGTGTTTTTACTCGACTAGCCTGCGGGATGCATCCTCTCGCACGTGTTTTTACTCGACTACCCTGCGGGATGCATCCTCTCGCACGTGTTTTTGCTCGACTAGCCATGCGCATCCAAAAAAACCTGCGCATGCGCATCCCAAAAAACCTGCGCATGCGCATCCCACAAAACCTGCGCATGCGCATCCCACAAAACCTCGAACGTGTTTTTACTCGACTAGCCTGCGGGATGCATCCTCTCGCACGTGTTTTTACTCGACTACCCTGCGGGATGCATCCTCTCGCACGTGTTTTTGCTCGACTAGCCATGCGCATCCAAAAAAACCTGCGCATGCGCATCCCAAAAAACCTGCGCATGCGCATCCCACAAAACCTGCGCATGCGCATCCCACAAAACCTCGAACGTGTTTTTACTCGACTAGCCTGCGGGATGCATCCTCTCGCACGTGTTTTTACTCGACTAGCCTGCGGGATGCATCCTCTCGCACGTGTTTTTACTCGACTACCCTGCGGGATGCATCCTCTCGCACGTGTTTTTGCTCGACTTGCCATGCGCATCCCAAAAAACCTGCGCATGCGCATCCCAAAAAACCTGCGCATGCGCATCCCACAAAACCTGCGTATGCGCATCCCACAAAACCTCGCACGTGTTTTTACTCGACTAGCCTGCGGGATGCATCCTCTCGCACGTGTTTTTACTCGACTAGCCTGCGGGATGCATCCTCTCGCACGTGTTTTTACTCGACTAGCCTGCGGGATGCATCCTCTCGCACGTGTTTTTACTCGACTAGGCTGCGGGATGCATCGTCTCGCACGTGTTTTTACTCGACTAGCCTGCGGGATGCATCCTCTCGCACGTGTTTTTGCTCGACTAGCCTGCGGGATGCATCCTCTCGCACGTGTTTGTGCTCGACTAGCCTGCGGGATGCATCCTCTCGCACGTGTTTTTGCTAGACTAGCCTGCGGGATGCATCCTCTCGCACGTGTTTTTACTCGACTAGCCTGCGGGATGCATCCTCTCGCACGTGTTTTTACTCGACTACCCTGCGGGATGCATCCTCTCGCACGTGTTTTTGCTCGACTAGCCATGCGCATCCAAAAAAACCTGCGCATGCGCATCCCAAAAAACCTGCGCATGCGCATCCCACAAAACCTGCGCATGCGCATCCCACAAAACCTCGAACGTGTTTTTACTCGACTAGCCTGCGGGATGCATCCTCTCGCACGTGTTTTTACTCGACTACCCTGCGGGATGCATCCTCTCGCACGTGTTTTTGCTCGACTAGCCATGCGCATCCAAAAAAACCTGCGCATGCGCATCCCAAAAAACCTCGCACGTGTTTTTACTCGACTAGCCTGCGGGATGCATCCTCTCGCACGTGTTTTTGCTCGACTAGCCTGCGGGATGCATCCTCTCGCACGTGTTTTTGCTAGACTAGCCTGCGGGATGCATCCTCTCGCACGTGTTTTTGCCAGACTAGCCTGCGGGATGCATCCTCTCGCACGTGTTTTTGCTCGACTAGCCTGCGGGATGCACCCTCTCGCACGTGTTTTCACTCGACTAGCCCGCGGGATGCATCCTCTCGCACGTGTTTTTACTCGACTACCCTGCGGGATGCATCCTCTCGCACGTGTTTTTGCTCGACTAGCCATGCGCATCCCACAAAACCTGCGCATGCGCATCCCACAAAACCTCGCACGTGTTTCTACTCGACTAGCCTGCGGGATGCATCCTCTCGCACGTGTTTTTACTCGACTAGCCTGCGGGATGCATCGTCTCGCACGTGTTTTTACTTGACTAGCCTGCGGGATGCATGCTCTCGCACGTGTTTTTGCTCGACTAGCCATGCGCATCCCAAAAAACCTGCGCATGCGCATCCCACAAAACCTCGCACGTGTTTGTGCTCGACTAGCCTGCGGGATGCATCCTTTCGCACGTGTTTTTACTCGACTAGCCTGCGGGATGCATCCTCTCGCACGTGTTTTTGCTCGACTAGCCTGCGGGATGCATCCTCTCGCACGTGTTTTTGCTCGACTAGCCTGCGGGATGCATCCTCTCGCACGTGTTTGTGCTCGACTAGCCTGCGGGATGCATCCTCTCGCACGTGTTTTTGCTAGACTAGCCTGCGGGATGCATCCTCTCGCACGTGTTTTTGCTCGACTAGCCTGCGGGATGCATCCTCTCGCACGTGTTTTTGCTAGACTAGCCTGCGGGATGCATCCTCTCGCACGTGTTTTTGCTCGACTAGCCTGCGGGATGCATCCTCTCGCACGTGTTTTTACTCGCCTAGCCTGCGGGATGCATCCTCTCGCACGTGTTTTTACTCGACTACCCTGCGGGATGCATCCTCTCGCACGTGTTTTTGCTCGACTAGCCATGCGCATCCCAAAAAACCTGCGCATGCGCATCCCAAAAAACCTGCGCATGCGCATCCCACAAAACCTGCGCATGCGCATCCCACAAATCCTCGCACGTGTTTTTACTCGACTAGCCTGCGGGATGCATTCTCTCGCACGTGTTTTTACTCGACTAGCCTGCGGGATGCATCCTCTCGCACGTGTTTTTGCTCGACTATCCATGCGCATCCCAAAAATCCTGCACATGCGCATCCCAAAAAACCTGCGCATGCGCATCCCACAAAACCTCGCACGTGTTTTTACTCGACTAGCCTGCGGGATGCATCCTCTCGCACGTGTTTTTACTCGACTAGCCTGCGGGATGCATCCTCTCGCACGTGTTTTTGCTCGACTAGCCATGCGCATCCCAAAAAACCTGCACATGCGCATCCCAAAAAACCTGCGCATGCGCATCCCACAAAACCTGCGCATGCGCATCCCACAAAACCTCGCACGTGTTTTTACTCGACTAGCCTGCGGGATGCATCCTCTCGCACGTGTTTTTACTCGACTGGCCTGCGGGATGCATCGTCTCGCACGTGTTTTTACTCGACTAGCCTGCGGGATGCATCCTCGCACGTGTTTTTGCTCGACTAGCCATGCGCATCCCAAAAAACCTGCGCATGCGCATCCCAAAAAATCTGCGCATGCGCATCCCACAAAACCTCGCACGTGTTTTTACTCGACTAGCCTGCGGGATGCATCCTCTCGCACGTGTTTTTGCTCGGCTAGCCTGCGGGATGCATCCTCTCGCACGTGTTTTTGCTCGACTAGCCATGCGCATCCCAAAAAACCTGCGCATGCGCATCCCAAAAAACCTGCGCATGCGCATCCCACAAAACCTCGCACGTGTTTTTACTCGACTAGCCTGCGGGATGCATCCTCTCGCACGTGTTTTTACTCGACTAGCCTGCGGGATGCATCCTCTCGCACGTGTTTTTACTCGACTGGCCTGCGGGATGCATCGTCTCGCACGTGTTTTTACTCGACTAGCCTGCGGGATGCATCCTCTCGCACGTGTTTTTGCTCGACTAGCCATGCGCATCCCAAAAAACCTGCGCATGCGCATCCCAAAAGATCTGCGCATGCGCATCCCACAAAACCTGCGCATGCGCATCCCACAAAACCTGCGTATGCGCATCCCACAAAACCTCGCACGTGTTTTTACTCGACTAGCCTGCGGGATGCATCCTCTCGCACGTGTTTTTACTCGACTAGCCTGCGGGATGCATCCTCTCGCACGTGTTTTTACTCGACTAGCCTGCGGGATGCATCCTCTCGCACGTGTTTTTGCTCGACTAGCCATGCGCATCCCAAAAAACCTGCGCATGCGCATCCCAAAAAACCTGCGCATGCGCATCCCACAAAACCTGCGCATGCGCATCCCACAAATCCTCGCACGTGTTTTTACTCGACTAGCCTGCGGGATGCATTCTCTCGCACGTGTTTTTACTCGACTAGCCTGCGGGATGCATCCTCTCGCACGTGTTTTTGCTCGACTAGCCATGCGCATCCCAAAAATCCTGCACATGCGCATCCCAAAAAACCTGCGCATGCGCATCCCACAAAACCTCGCACGTGTTTTTACTCGACTAGCCTGCGGGATGCATCCTCTCGCACGTGTTTTTACTCGACTAGCCTGCGGGATGCATCCTCTCGCACGTGTTTTTGCTAGACTAGCCTGCGGGATGCATCCTCTCGCACGTGTTTTTGCTCGACTAGCCTGCGGGATGCATCCTCTCGCACGTGTTTTTACTCGACTAGCCTGCGGGATGCATCCTCTCGCACGTGTTTTTACTCGACTACCCTGCGGGATGCATCCTCTCGCACGTGTTTTTGCTCGACTAGCCATGCGCATCCCAAAAAACCTGCGCATGCGCATCCCAAAAAATCTGCGCATGCGCATCCCACAAAACCTCGCACGTGTTTTTGCTCGACTAGCCTGCGGGATGCATCCTCTCGCACGTGTTTTTACTCGACTAGCCTGCGGGATGCATCCTCTCGCACGTGTTTTTACTCGACTACCCTGCGGGATGCATCCTCTCGCACGTGTTTTTGCTCGACTAGCCATGCGCATCCAAAAAAACCTGCGCATGCGCATCCCAAAAAACCTGCGCATGCGCATCCCACAAAACCTGCGCATGCGCATCCCACAAAACCTCGAACGTGTTTTTACTCGACTAGCCTGCGGGATGCATCCACTCGCACGTGTTTTTACTCGACTAGCCTACGGGATGCATCCTCTCGCACGTGTTTTTACTCGACTACCCTGCGGCATGCATCCTCTCGCACGTGTTTTTGCTCGACTTGCCATGCGCATCCCAAAAAACCTGCGCATGCGCATCCCAAAAAACCTGCGCATGCGCATCCCACAAAACCTGCGCATGCGCATCCCACAAAACCTCGCACGTGTTTTTACTCGACTAGCCTGCGGGATGCATCCTCTCGCACGTGTTTTTACTCGACTGGCCTGCGGGATGCATCGTCTCGCACGTGTTTTTACTCGACTACCCTGCGGGATGCATCCTCTCGCACGTGTTTTTGCTCGACTTGCCATGCGCATCCCAAAAAACCTGCGCATGCGCATCCCACAAAACCTGCGTATGCGCATCCCACAAGACCTCGCACGTGTTTTTACTCGACTAGCCTGCGGGATGCATCCTCTCGCACGTGTTTTTACTCGACTAGCCTGCGGGATGCATCCTCTCGCACGCGTTTTTACTCGACTAGCCTGCGGGATGCATCCTCTCGCACGTGTTTTTACTCGACTAGGCTGCGGGATGCATCGTCTCGCACGTGTTTTTACTCGACTAGCCTGCGGGATGCATCCTCTCGCACGTGTTTTTGCTCGACTAGCCTGCGGGATGCATCCTCTCGCACGTGTTTGTGCTCGACTAGCCTGCGGGATGCATCCTCTCGCACGTGTTTTTGCTAGACTAGCCTGCGGGATGCATCCTCTCGTACGTGTTTTTGCTAGACTAGCCTGCGGGATGCATCCTCTCGCACGTGTTTTTACTCGACTAGCCTGCGGGATGCATCCTCTCGCACGTGTTTTTACTCGACTAGCCTGCGGGATGCATCCTCTCGCACGCGTTTTTACTCGACTAGCCTGCGGGATGCATCCTCTCGCACGTGTTTTTACTCGACTAGGCTGCGGGATGCATCGTCTCGCACGTGTTTTTACTCGACTAGCCTGCGGGATGCATCCTCTCGCACGTGTTTTTGCTCGACTAGCCTGCGGGATGCATCCTCTCGCACGTATTTGTGCTCGACTAGCCTGCGGGATGCATCCTCTCGCACGTGTTTTTGCTAGACTAGCCTGCGGGATGCATCCTCTCGCACGTGTTTTTGCTCGACTAGCCTGCGGGATGCATCCTCTCGTACGTGTTTTTGCTAGACTAGCCTGCGGGATGCATCCTCTCGCACGTGTTTTTGCTCGACTAGCCTGCGGGATGCATCCTCTCGCACGTGTTTTTGCTCGACTAGCCTGCGGGATGCATCCTCTCGCACGTGTTTTTACTCGACTAGCCTGCGGGATGCATCCTCTCGCACGTGTTTTTGCTCGACTAGCCATGCGCATCCCAAAAAAACTGCGCATGCGCATCCCAAAAAACCTGCGCATGCGCATCCCACAAAACCTGCGCATGCGCATCCCACAAAACCTCGCACGTGTTTTTACTCGACTGGCCTGCGGGATGCATCGTCTCGCACGTGTTTTTACTCGACTAGCCTGCGGGATGCATCCTCTCGCACGTGTTTTTGCTCGACTAGCCATGCGCATCCCAAAAAACCTGCGCATGCGCATCCCACAAAACCTGCGCATGCGCATCCCACAAAACCTCGCACGTGTTTTTACTCGACTAGCCTGCGGGATGCATCCTCTCGCACGTGTTTTTGCTCTACTAGCCATGCGCATCCCAAAAAACCTGCACATGCGCATCCCAAAAAACCTGCGCATGCGCATCGCACAAAACCTGCGCATGCGCATCCCACAAAACCTCGCACGTGTTTTTACTCGACTAGCCTGCGGGATGCATCCTCTCGCACGTGTTTTTACTCGACTGGCCTGCGGGATGCATCGTCTCGCACGTGTTTTTACTCGACTAGCCTGCGGGATGCATCCTCTCGCACGTGTTTTTGCTCGACTAGCCATGCGCATCCCAAAAAACCTGCGCATGCGCATCCCAAAAAACCTGCGCATGCGCATCCCACAAAACCTGCGCATGCGCATCCCACAAAACCTCGAACGTGTTTTTACTCGACTAGCCTGCGGGATGCATCCTCTCGCACGTGTTTTTACTCGACTAGCCTGCGGGATGCATCCTCTCGCACGTGTTTTTACTCGACTGGCCTGCGGGATGCATCGTCTCGCACGTGTTTTTACTCGACTAGCCTGCGGGATGCATCCTCGCACGTGTTTTTGCTCGACTAGCCATGCGCATCCCAAAAAACCTGCGCATGCGCATCCCAAAAAATCTGCGCATGCGCATCCCACAAAACCTCGCACGTGTTTTTACTCGACTAGCCTGCGGGATGCATCCTCTCGCACGTGTTTTTGCTCGGCTAGCCTGCGGGATGCATCCTCTCGCACGTGTTTTTGCTCGACTAGCCATGCGCATCCCAAAAAACCTGCGCATGCGCATCCCACAAAACCTCGCACGTGTTTTTACTCGACTAGCCTGCGGGATGCATCCTCTCGCACGTGTTTTTACTCGACTAGCCTGCGGGATGCATCCTCTCGCACGTGTTTTTACTCGACTGGCCTGCGGGATGCATCGTCTCGCACGTGTTTTTACTCGACTAGCCTGCGGGATGCATCCTCTCGCACGTGTTTTTGCTCGACTAGCCATGCGCATCCCAAAAAACCTGCGCATGCGCATCCCAAAAAATCTGCGCATGCGCATCCCACAAAACCTGCGCATGCGCATCCCACAAAACCTCGCACGTGTTTGTGCTCGACTAGCCTGCGGGATGCATCCTCTCGCACGTGTTTTTACTCGACTACCCTGCAGGATGCATCCTCTCGCACGTGTTTTTGCTCTACTAGCCATGCGCATCCCAAAAAACCTGCACATGCGCATCCCAAAAAACCTGCGCATGCGCATCCCACAAAACCTGCGCATGCGCATCCCACAAAACCTCGCACGTGTTTTTACTCGACTAGCCTGCGGGATGCATCCTCTCGCACGTGTTTTTACTCGACTGGCCTGCGGGATGCATCGTCTCGCACGTGTTTTTACTCGACTACCCTGCGGGATGCATCCTCTCGCACGTGTTTTTGCTCGACTTGCCATGCGCATCCCAAAAAACCTGCGCATGCGCATCCCAAAAAACCTGCGCATGCGCATCCCACAAAACCTGCGTATGCGCATCCCACAAGACCTCGCACGTGTTTTTACTCGACTAGCCTGCGGGATGCATCCTCTCGCACGTGTTTTTACTCGACTAGCCTGCGGGATGCATCCTCTCGCACGCGTTTTTACTCGACTAGCCTGCGGGATGCATCCTCTCGCACGTGTTTTTACTCGACTAGGCTGCGGGATGCATCGTCTCGCACGTGTTTTTACTCGACTAGCCTGCGGGATGCATCCTCTCGCACGTGTTTTTGCTCGACTAGCCTGCGGGATGCATCCTCTCGCACGTGTTTGTGCTCGACTAGCCTGCGGGATGCATCCTCTCGCACGTGTTTTTGCTAGACTAGCCTGCGGGATGCATCCTCTCGCACGTGTTTTTGCTCGACTAGCCTGCGGGATGCATCCTCTCGTACGTGTTTTTGCTAGACTAGCCTGCGGGATGCATCCTCTCGCACGTGTTTTTACTCGACTAGCCTGCGGGATGCATCCTCTCGCACGTGTTTTTACTCGACTAGCCTGCGGGATGCATCCTCTCGCACGCGTTTTTACTCGACTAGCCTGCGGGATGCATCCTCTCGCACGTGTTTTTACTCGACTAGGCTGCGGGATGCATCGTCTCGCACGTGTTTTTACTCGACTAGCCTGCGGGATGCATCCTCTCGCACGTGTTTTTGCTCGACTAGCCTGCGGGATGCATCCTCTCGCACGTGTTTGTGCTCGACTAGCCTGCGGGATGCATCCTCTCGCACGTGTTTTTGCTAGACTAGCCTGCGGGATGCATCCTCTCGCACGTGTTTTTGCTCGACTAGCCTGCGGGATGCATCCTCTCGTACGTGTTTTTGCTAGACTAGCCTGCGGGATGCATCCTCTCGCACGTGTTTTTGCTCGACTAGCCATGCGCATCCCAAAAAACCTGCACATGCGCATCCCAAAAAACCTGCGCATGCGCATCCCACAAAACCTGCGCATGCGCATCCCACAAAACCTCGCACGTGTTTTTACTCGACTGGCCTGCGGGATGCATCGTCTCGCACGTGTTTTTACTCGACTAGCCTGCGGGATGCATCCTCTCGCACGTGTTTTTGCTCGACTAGCCATGCGCATCCCAAAAAACCTGCACATGCGCATCCCAAAAAACCTGCGCATGCGCATCCCACAAAACCTGCGCATGCGCATCCCACAAAACCTCGCACGTGTTTTTACTCGACTAGCCTGCGGGATGCATCCTCTCGCACGTGTTTTTGCTCGACTAGCCATGCGCATCCCAAAAAACCTGCGCATGCGCATCCCAAAAAATCTGCGCATGCGCATCCCACAAAACCTCGCACGTGTTTTTACTCGACTAGCCTGCGGGATGCATCCTCTCGCACGTGTTTTTGCTCGGCTAGCCTGCGGGATGCATCCTCTCGCACGTGTTTTTTCTCGACTAGCCATGCGCATCCCAAAAAACCTGCGCATGCGCATCCCAAAAAACCTGCGCATGCGCATCCCACAAAACCTCGCACGTGTTTTTACTCGACTAGCCTGCGGGATGCATCCTCTCGCACGTGTTTTTACTCGACTAGCCTGCGGAATGCATCCTCTCGCACGTGTTTTTACTCGACTAGCCTGCGGGATGCATCCTCTCGCACGTGTTTTTACTCGACTAGCCTGCGGGATGCATCCTCTCGCACGTGTTTTTACTCGACTAGGCTGCGGGATGCATCGTCTCGCACGTGTTTTTAGTCGACTAGCCTGCGGAATGCATCCTCTCGCACGTGTTTTTGCTCGACTAGCCATGCGCATCCCAAAAAACCTGCACATGCGCATCCCAAAAAACCTGCGCATGCGCATCCCACAAAACCTGCGCATGCGCATCCCACAAAACCTCGCACGTGTTTTTACTCGACTAGCCTGCGGGATGCATCCTCTCGCACGTGTTTTTACTCGACTGGCCTGCGGGATGCATCGTCTCGCACGTGTTTTTACTCGAGTAGCCTGCGGGAAGCATCCTCTCGCACGTGTTTTTACTCGACTAGCCTGCGGAATGCATCCTCTCGCACGTGTTTTTACTCGACTAGCCTGCGGGATGCATCCTCTCGCACGTGTTTTTGCTCTACTAGCCATGCGCATCCCAAAAAACCTGCACATGCGCATCCCAAAAAACCTGCGCATGCGCATCCCACAAAACCTGCGCATGCGCATCCCACAAAACCTCGCACGTGTTTTTACTCGACTAGCCTGCGGGATGCATCCTCTCGCACGTGTTTTTACTCGACTGGCCTGCGGGATGCATCGTCTCGCACGTGTTTTTACTCGACTAGCCTGCGGGAAGCATCCTCTCGCACGTGTTTTTGCTCGACTAGCCATGCGCATCCCAAAAAACCTGCGCATGCGCATTCCAAAAAACCTGCGCATGCGCATCCCACAAAACCTGCGCATGCGCATCCCACAAAACCTCGAACGTGTTTTTACTCGACTAGCCTGCGGGATGCATCCTCTCGCACGTGTTTTTACTCGACTAGCCTGCGGGATGCATCCTCTCGCACGTGTTTTTACTCGACTACCCTGCGGGATGCATCCTCTCGCACGTGTTTTTGCTCGACTTGCCATGCGCATCCCAAAAAACCTGCGCATGCGCATCCCACAAAACCTGTTTATGCGCATCCCACAAAACCTCGCACGTGTTTTTACTCGACTAGCCTGCGGGATGCATCCTCTCGCACGTGTTTTTACTCGACTAGCCTGCGGGATGCATCCTCTCGCACGTGTTTTTAGTCGACTAGGCTGCGGGATGCATCGTCTCGCACGTGTTTTTACTCGACTAGCCTGCGGGATGCATCCTCTCGCACGTGTTTTTGCTCGACTAGCCTGCGGGATGCATCCTCTCGCACGTGTTTGTGCTCGACTAGCCTGCGGGATGCATCCTCTCGCACGTGTTTTTGCTAGACTAGCCTGCGGGATGCATCCTCTCGCACGTGTTTTTGCTCGACTATCCTGCGGGATGCATCCTCTCGCACGTGTTTTTGCTAGACTAGCCTGCGGGATGCATCCTCTCGCACGTGTTTTTGCTCGACTAGCCTGCGGGATGCATCCTCTCGCACGTGTTTTTACTCGACTAGCCTGCGGGATGCATCCTCTCGCACGTGTTTTTACTCGACTACCCTGCGGGATGCATCCTCTCGCACGTGTTTTTGCTCGACTAGCCATGCGCATCCCAAAAAACCTGCGCATGCGCATCCCAAAAAACCTGCGCATGCGCATCCCACAAAACCTGCGCATGCGCATCCCACAAATCCTCGCACGTGTTTTTACTCGACTAGCCTGCGGGATGCATCCTCTCGCACGTGTTTTTACTCGACTAGCCTGCGGGATGCATCCTCTCGCACGTGTTTTTGCTCGACTAGCCTGCGGGATGCATCCTCTCGCACGTGTTTTTGCTAGACTAGCCTGCGGGATGCATCCTCTCGCACGTGTTTTTGCTAGACTAGCCTGCGGGATGCATCCTCTCGCACGTGTTTTTGCTCGACTAGCCTGCGGTATGCATCCTCTCGCACGTGTTTTCAATCGACTAGCCTGCGGGATGCATCCTCTCGCACGTGTTTTTGCTCGACTTGCCATGCGCATCCCAAAAAACCTGCGCATGCGCATCCCACAAAACCTGCGTATGCGCATCCCACAAAACCTCGCACGTGTTTTTACTCGACTAGCCTGCGGGATGCATCCTCTCGCACGTGTTTTTACTCGACTAGCCTGCGGGATGCATCCTCTCGCACGTGTTTTTACTCGACTAGCCTGCGGGATGCATCCTCTCGCACGTGTTTTTACTCGACTAGGCTGCGGGATGCATCGTCTCGCACGTGTTTTTACTCGACTAGCCTGCGGGATGCATCCTCTCGCACGTGTTTTTGCTCGACTAGCCTGCGGGATGCATCCTCTCGCACGTGTTTGTGCTCGACTAGCCTGCGGGATGCATCCTCTCGCACGTGTTTTTGCTAGACTAGCCTGCGGGATGCATCCTCTCGCACGTGTTTTTGCTCGACTAGCCTGCGGGATGCATCCTCTCGCACGTGTTTTTACTCGACTAGCCTGCGGGATGCATCCTCTCGCACGTGTTTTTACTCGACTACCCTGCAGGATGCATCCTCTCGCACGTGTTTTTGCTCGACTAGCCATGCGCATCCCAAAAAACCTGCGCATGCGCATCCCAAAAAACCTGCGCATGCGCATCCCACAAAACCTGCGCATGCGCATCCCACAAATCCTCGCACGTGTTTTTACTCGACTAGCCTGCGGGATGCATTCTCTCGCACGTGTTTTTACTCGACTAGCCTGCGGGATGCATCCTCTCGCACGTGTTTTTACTCGACTAGCCTGCGGGATGCATCCTCTCGCACGCGTTAATACTCGACTAGCCTGCGGGATGCATCCTCTCGCACGTGTTTTTACTCGACTAGGCTGCGGGATGCATCGTCCCGCACGTGTTTTTACTCGACTAGCCTGCGGGATGCATCCTCTCGCACGTGTTTTTGCTCGACTAGCCTGCGGGATGCATCCTCTCGCACGTGTTTGTGCTCGACTAGCCTGCGGGATGCATCCTCTCGCACGTGTTTTTGCTAGACTAGCCTGCGGGATGCATCCTCTCGCACGTGTTTTTGCTCGACTAGCCTGCGGGATGCATCCTCTCGTACGTGTTTTTGCTAGACTAGCCTGCGGGATGCATCCTCTCGCACGTGTTTTTACTCGACTAGCCTGCGGGATGCATCCTCTCGCACGTGTTTTTACTCGACTAGCCTGCGGGATGCATCCTCTCGCACGCGTTTTTACTCGACTAGCCTGCGGGATGCATCCTCTCGCACGTGTTTTTACTCGACTAGGCTGCGGGATGCATCGTCTCGCACGTGTTTTTACTCGACTAGCCTGCGGGATGCATCCTCTCGCACGTGTTTTTGCTCGACTAGCCTGCGGGATGCATCCTCTCGCACGTGTTTGTGCTCGACTAGCCTGCGGGATGCATCCTCTCGCACGTGTTTTTGCTAGACTAGCCTGCGGGATGCATCCTCTCGCACGTGTTTTTGCTCGACTATCCTGCGGGATGCATCCTCTCGCACGTGTTTTTGCTAGACTAGCCTGCGGGATGCATCCTCTCGCACGTGTTTTTGCTCGACTAGCCTGCGGGATGCATCCTCTCGCACGTGTTTTTACTCGACTAGCCTGCGGGATGCATCCTCTCGCACGTGTTTTTACTCGACTACCCTGCGGGATGCATCCTCTCGCACGTGTTTTTGCTCGACTAGCCATGCGCATCCCAAAAAACCTGCGCATGCGCATCCCAAAAAACCTGCGCATGCGCATCCCACAAAACCTGCGCATGCGCATCCCACAAATCCTCGCACGTGTTTTTACTCGACTAGCCTGCGGGATGCATCCTCTCGCACGTGTTTTTACTCGACTAGCCTGCGGGATGCATCCTCTCGCACGTGTTTTTGCTCGACTAGCCTGCGGGATGCATCCTCTCGCACGTGTTTTTGCTAGACTAGCCTGCGGGATGCATCCTCTCGCACGTGTTTTTGCTAGACTAGCCTGCGGGATGCATCCTCTCGCACGTGTTTTTGCTCGACTAGCCTGCGGTATGCATCCTCTCGCACGTGTTTTCAATCGACTAGCCTGCGGGATGCATCCTCTCGCACGTGTTTTTGCTCGACTTGCCATGCGCATCCCAAAAAACCTGCGCATGCGCATCCCACAAAACCTGCGTATGCGCATCCCACAAAACCTCGCACGTGTTTTTACTCGACTAGCCTGCGGGATGCATCCTCTCGCACGTGTTTTTACTCGACTAGCCTGCGGGATGCATCCTCTCGCACGTGTTTTTACTCGACTAGCCTGCGGGATGCATCCTCTCGCACGTGTTTTTACTCGACTAGGCTGCGGGATGCATCGTCTCGCACGTGTTTTTACTCGACTAGCCTGCGGGATGCATCCTCTCGCACGTGTTTTTGCTCGACTAGCCTGCGGGATGCATCCTCTCGCACGTGTTTGTGCTCGACTAGCCTGCGGGATGCATCCTCTCGCACGTGTTTTTGCTAGACTAGCCTGCGGGATGCATCCTCTCGCACGTGTTTTTGCTCGACTAGCCTGCGGGATGCATCCTCTCGCACGTGTTTTTACTCGACTAGCCTGCGGGATGCATCCTCTCGCACGTGTTTTTACTCGACTACCCTGCAGGATGCATCCTCTCGCACGTGTTTTTGCTCGACTAGCCATGCGCATCCCAAAAAACCTGCGCATGCGCATCCCAAAAAACCTGCGCATGCGCATCCCACAAAACCTGCGCATGCGCATCCCACAAATCCTCGCACGTGTTTTTACTCGACTAGCCTGCGGGATGCATTCTCTCGCACGTGTTTTTACTCGACTAGCCTGCGGGATGCATCCTCTCGCACGTGTTTTTACTCGACTAGCCTGCGGGATGCATCCTCTCGCACGCGTTAATACTCGACTAGCCTGCGGGATGCATCCTCTCGCACGTGTTTTTACTCGACTAGGCTGCGGGATGCATCGTCTCGCACGTGTTTTTACTCGACTAGCCTGCGGGATGCATCCTCTCGCACGTGTTTTTGCTCGACTAGCCTGCGGGATGCATCCTCTCGCACGTGTTTGTGCTCGACTAGCCTGCGGGATGCATCCTCTCGCACGTGTTTTTGCTAGACTAGCCTGCGGGATGCATCCTCTCGCACGTGTTTTTGCTCGACTAGCCTGCGGGATGCATCCTCTCGTACGTGTTTTTGCTAGACTAGCCTGCGGGATGCATCCTCTCGCACGTGTTTTTACTCGACTAGCCTGCGGGATGCATCCTCTCGCACGTGTTTTTACTCGACTAGCCTGCGGGATGCATCCTCTCGCACGCGTTTTTACTCGACTAGCCTGCGGGATGCATCCTCTCGCACGTGTTTTTACTCGACTAGGCTGCGGGATGCATCGTCTCGCACGTGTTTTTACTCGACTAGCCTGCGGGATGCATCCTCTCGCACGTGTTTTTGCTCGACTAGCCTGCGGGATGCATCCTCTCGCACGTGTTTGTGCTCGACTAGCCTGCGGGATGCATCCTCTCGCACGTGTTTTTGCTAGACTAGCCTGCGGGATGCATCCTCTCGCACGTGTTTTTGCTCGACTAGCCTGCGGGATGCATCCTCTCGTACGTGTTTTTGCTAGACTAGCCTGCGGGATGCATCCTCTCGCACGTGTTTTTGCTCGACTAGCCTGCGGGATGCATCCTCTCGCACGTGTTTTTACTCGACTAGCCTGCGGGATGCATCCTCTCGCACGTGTTTTTACTCGACTACCCTGCGGGATGCATCCTCTCGCTCGTGTTTTTGCTCGACTAGCCATGCGCATCCCAAAAAAACTGCGCATGCGCATCCCAAAAAACCTGCGCATGCGCATCCCACAAAACCTGCGCATGCGCATCCCACAAAACCTCGCACGTGTTTTTACTCGACTGGCCTGCGGGATGCATCGTCTCGCACGTGTTTTTACTCGACTAGCCTGCGGGATGCATCCTCTCGCACGTGTTTTTGCTCGACTAGCCATGCGCATCCCAAAAAACCTGCGCATGCGCATCCCACAAAACCTGCGCATGCGCATCCCACAAAACCTCGCACGTGTTTTTACTCGACTGGCCTGCGGGAAGCATCGTCTCGCACGTGTTTTTACTCGACTAGCCTGCGGGATGAATCCTCTCGCACGTGTTTTTGCTCGACTAGCCATGCGCATCCCAAAAAACCTGCACATGCGCATCCCAAAAAACCTGCGCATGCGCATCCCACAAAACCTGCGCATGCGCATCCCACAAAACCTCGCACGTGTTTTTACTCGACTAGCCTGCGGGATGCATCCTCTCGCACGTGTTTTTACTCGACTAGCCTGCGGGATGCATCCTCTCGCACGTGTTTTTGCTCTACTAGCCATGCGCATCCCAAAAAACCTGCACATGCGCATCCCAAAAAACCTGCGCATGCGCATCGCACAAAACCTGCGCATGCGCATCCCACAAAACCTCGCACGTGTTTTTACTCGACTAGCCTGCGGGATGCATCCTCTCGCACGTGTTTTTACTCGACTGGCCTGCGGGATGCATCGTCTCGCACGTGTTTTTACTCGACTAGCCTGCGGGATGCATCCTCTCGCACGTGTTTTTGCTCGACTAGCCATGCGCATCCCAAAAAACCTGCGCATGCGCATCCCAAAAAACCTGCGCATGCGCATCCCACAAAACCTGCGCATGCGCATCCCACAAAACCTCGAACGTGTTTTTACTCGACTAGCCTGCGGGATGCATCCTCTCGCACGTGTTTTTACTCGACTAGCCTGCGGGATGCATCCTCTCGCACGTGTTTTTACTCGACTACCCTGCGGGATGCATCCTCTCGCACGTGTTTTTGCTCGACTTGCCATGCGCATCCCAAAAAACCTGCGCATGCGCATCCCAAAAAACCTGCGCATGCGCATCCCACAAAACCTGCGTATGCGCATCCCACAAAACCTCGCACGTGTTTTTACTCGACTAGCCTGCGGGATGCATCCTCTCGCACGTGTTTTTACTCGACTAGCCTGCGGGATGCATCCTCTCGCACGTGTTTTTACTCGACTGGCCTGCGGGATGCATCGTCTCGCACGTGTTTTTACTCGACTAGCCTGCGGGATGCATCCTCGCACGTGTTTTTGCTCGACTAGCCATGCGCATCCCAAAAAACCTGCGCATGCGCATCCCAAAAAATCTGCGCATGCGCATCCCACAAAACCTCGCACGTGTTTTTACTCGACTAGCCTGCGGGATGCATCCTCTCGCACGTGTTTTTGCTCGGCTAGCCTGCGGGATGCATCCTCTCGCACGTGTTTTTGCTCGACTAGCCATGCGCATCCCAAAAAACCTGCGCATGCGCATCCCACAAAACCTCGCACGTGTTTTTACTCGACTAGCCTGCGGGATGCATCCTCTCGCACGTGTTTTTACTCGACTAGCCTGCGGGATGCATCCTCTCGCACGTGTTTTTACTCGACTGGCCTGCGGGATGCATCGTCTCGCACGTGTTTTTACTCGACTAGCCTGCGGGATGCATCCTCTCGCACGTGTTTTTGCTCGACTAGCCATGCGCATCCCAAAAAACCTGCGCATGCGCATCCCAAAAAATCTGCGCATGCGCATCCCACAAAACCTGCGCATGCGCATCCCACAAAACCTCGCACGTGTTTGTGCTCGACTAGCCTGCGGGATGCATCCTCTCGCACGTGTTTTTACTCGACTACCCTGCAGGATGCATCCTCTCGCACGTGTTTTTGCTCTACTAGCCATGCGCATCCCAAAAAACCTGCACATGCGCATCCCAAAAAACCTGCGCATGCGCATCCCACAAAACCTGCGCATGCGCATCCCACAAAACCTCGCACGTGTTTTTACTCGACTAGCCTGCGGGATGCATCCTCTCGCACGTGTTTTTACTCGACTGGCCTGCGGGATGCATCGTCTCGCACGTGTTTTTACTCGACTACCCTGCGGGATGCATCCTCTCGCACGTGTTTTTGCTCGACTTGCCATGCGCATCCCAAAAAACCTGCGCATGCGCATCCCAAAAAACCTGCGCATGCGCATCCCACAAAACCTGCGTATGCGCATCCCACAAGACCTCGCACGTGTTTTTACTCGACTAGCCTGCGGGATGCATCCTCTCGCACGTGTTTTTACTCGACTAGCCTGCGGGATGCATCCTCTCGCACGCGTTTTTACTCGACTAGCCTGCGGGATGCATCCTCTCGCACGTGTTTTTACTCGACTAGGCTGCGGGATGCATCGTCTCGCACGTGTTTTTACTCGACTAGCCTGCGGGATGCATCCTCTCGCACGTGTTTTTGCTCTACTAGCCTGCGGGATGCATCCTCTCGCACGTGTTTGTGCTCGACTAGCCTGCGGGATGCATCCTCTCGCACGTGTTTTTGCTAGACTAGCCTGCGGGATGCATCCTCTCGCACGTGTTTTTGCTCGACTAGCCTGCGGGATGCATCCTCTCGCACGTGTTTTTACTCGACTAGCCTGCGGGATGCATCCTCTCGCACGCGTTTTTACTCGACTAGCCTGCGGGATGCATCCTCTCGCACGTGTTTTTACTCGACTAGGCTGCGGGATGCATCGTCTCGCACGTGTTTTTACTCGACTAGCCTGCGGGATGCATCCTCTCGCACGTGTTTTTGCTCGACTAGCCTGCGGGATGCATCCTCTCGCACGTGTTTGTGCTCGACTAGCCTGCGGGATGCATCCTCTCGCACGTGTTTTTGCTAGACTAGCCTGCGGGATGCATCCTCTCGCACGTGTTTTTGCTCGACTAGCCTGCGGGATGCATCCTCTCGTACGTGTTTTTTGCTAGACTAGCCTGCGGGATGCATCCTCTCGCACGTGTTTTTGCTCGACTAGCCTGCGGGATGCATCCTCTCGCACGTGTTTTTACTCGACTAGCCTGCGGGATGCATCCTCTCGCACGTGTTTTTGCTCGACTAGCCATGCGCATCCCAAAAAACCTGCGCATGCGCATCCCACAAAACCTGCGCATGCGCATCCCACAAAACCTCGCACGTGTTTTTACTCGACTGGCCTGCGGGAAGCATCGTCTCGCACGTGTTTTTACTCGACTAGCCTGCGGGATGAATCCTCTCGCACGTGTTTTTGCTCGACTAGCCATGCGCATCCCAAAAAACCTGCACATGCGCATCCCAAAAAACCTGCGCATGCGCATCCCACAAAACCTGCGCATGCGCATCCCACAAAACCTCGCACGTGTTTTTACTCGACTGGCCTGCGGGATGCATCGTCTCGCACGTGTTTTTACTCGACTAGCCTGCGGGATGCATCCTCTCGCACGTGTTTTTGCTCGACTAGCCATGCGCATCCCAAAAAACCTGCACATGCGCATCCCAAAAAACCTGCGCATGCGCATCCCACAAAACCTGCGCATGCGCATCCCACAAAACCTCGCACGTGTTTTTACTCGACTGGCCTGCGGGATGCATCGTCTCGCACGTGTTTTTACTCGACTAGCCTGCGGGATGCATCCTCTCGCACGTGTTTTTGCTCGACTAGCCATGCGCATCCCAAAAAACCTGCGCATGCGCATCCCAAAAAACCTGCGCATGCGCATCCCACAAAACCTCGCACGTGTTTTTACTCGACTAGCCTGCGGGATGCATCCACTCGCACGTGTTTTTACTCGACTAGCCTGCGGAATGCATCCTCTCGCACGTGTTTTTACTCGACTAGCCTGCGGGATGCATCCTCTCGCACGTGTTTTTACTCGACTAGCCTGCGGGATGCATCCTCTCGCACGTGTTTTTACTCGACTAGGCTGCGGGATGCATCGTCTCGCACGTGTTTTTACTCGACTAGCCTGCGGAATGCATCCTCTCGCACGTGTTTTTGCTCGACTAGCCATGCGCATCCCAAAAAACTTGCACATGCGCATCCCAAAAAACCTGCGCATGCGCATCCCACAAAACCTGCGCATGCGCATCCCACAAAACCTCGCACGTGTTTTTACTCGACTAGCCTGCGGGATGCATCCTCTCGCACGTGTTTTTACTCGACTGGCCTGCGGGATGCATCGTCTCGCACGTGTTTTTACTCGACTAGCCTGCGGGAAGCATCCTCTCGCACGTGTTTTTACTCGACTAGCCTGCGGAATGCATCCTCTCGCACGTGTTTTTACTCGACTAGCCTGCGGGATGCATCCTCTCGCACGTGTTTTTGCTCTACTAGCCATGCGCATCCCAAAAAACCTGCACATGCGCATCCCAAAAAACCTGCGCATGCGCATCCCACAAAACCTGCGCATGCGCATCCCACAAAACCTCGCACGTGTTTTTACTCGACTAGCCTGCGGGATGCATCCTCTCGCACGTGTTTTTACTCGACTGGCCTGCGGGATGCATCGTCTCGCACGTGTTTTTACTCGACTAGCCTGCGGGAAGCATCCTCTCGCACGTGTTTTTGCTCGACTAGCCATGCGCATCCCAAAAAACCTGCGCATGCGCATTCCAAAAAACCTGCGCATGCGCATCCCACAAAACCTGCGCATGCGCATCCCACAAAACCTCGAACGTGTTTTTACTCGACTAGCCTGCGGGATGCATCCTCTCGCACGTGTTTTTACTCGACTAGCCTGCGGGATGCATCCTCTCGCACGTGTTTTTACTCGACTACCCTGCGGGATGCATCCTCTCGCACGTGTTTTTGCTCGACTTGCCATGCGCATCCCAAAAAACCTGCGCATGCGCATCCCAAAAAACCTGCGCATGCGCATCCCACAAAACCTGCGTATGCGCATCCCACAAAACCTCGCACGTGTTTTTACTCGACTAGCCTGCGGGATGCATCCTCTCGCACGTGTTTTTACTCGACTAGCCTGCGGGATGCATCCTCTCGCACGTGTTTTTACTCGACTAGCCTGCGGGATGCATCCTCTCGCACGTGTTTTTACTCGACTAGGCTGCGGGATGCATCGTCTCGCACGTGTTTTTACTCGACTAGCCTGCGGAATGCATCCTCTCGCACGTGTTTTTGCTCGACTAGCCTGCGGGATGCATCCTCTCGCACGTGTTTGTGCTCGACTAGCCTGCGGGATGCATCCTCTCGCACGTGTTTTTGCTAGACTAGCCTGCGGGATGCATCCTCTCGCACGTGTTTTTGCTCGACTAGCCTGCGGGATGCATCCTCTCGCACGTGTTTTTGCTAGACTAGCCTGCGGGATGCATCCTCTCGCACGTGTTTTTGCTCGACTAGCCTGCGGGATGCATCCTCTCGCACGTGTTTTTACTCGACTAGCCTGCGGGATGCATCCTCTCGCACGTGTTTTTACTCGACTACCCTGCGGGATGCATCCTCTCGCACGTGTTTTTGCTCGACTAGCCATGCGCATCCCAAAAAACCTGCGCATGCGCATCCCACAAAACCTGCGCATGCGCATCCCACAAAACCTGCGCATGCGCATCCCACAAATCCTCGCACGTGTTTTTACTCGACTAGCCTGCGGGATGCATCCTCTCGCACGTGTTTTTACTCGACTAGCCTGCGGGATGCATCCTCTCGCACGTGTTTTTGCTCGACTAGCCATGCGCATCCCAAAAAACCTGTGCATGCGCATCCCAAAAAACCTGCGCATGCGCATCCCACAAAACCTCGCACGTGTTTTTACTCGACTAGCCTGCGGGATGCATCCTCTCGCACGTGTTTTTACTCGACTAGCCTGCGGGATGCATCCTCTCGCACGTGTTTTTACTCGACTAGCCTGCGGGATGCATCGTCTCGCACGTGTTTTTACTCGACTAGCCTGCGGGATGCATCCTCTCGCACGTGTTTTTGCTCGACTAGCCATGCGCATCCCAAAAAACCTGCGCATGCGCATCCCAGAAAATCTGCGCATGCGCATCCCACAAGACCTGCGCATGCGCATCCCACAAAACCTCGCACGTGTTTTTGCTCGACTAGCCTGCGGGATGCATCCTCTCGCACGTGTTTTTGCTCGACTAGCCATGCGCATCCCAAAAAACCTGCGCATGCGCATCCCAAAAAATCTGCGCATGCGCATCCCACAAAACCTGCGCATGCGCATCCCACAAAACCTCGCACGTGTTTGTGCTCGACTAGACTGCGGGATGCATCCTTTCGCACGTGTTTTTACTCGACTAGCCTGCGGGATGCATCCTCTCGCACGTGTTTTTGCTCGACTAGCCTGCGGGATGCATCCTCTCGCACGTGTTTGTGCTCGACTAGCCTGCGAGATGCATCCTCTCGCACGTGTTTTTACTCGACTAGCCTGCGGGATGCATCCTCTCGCACGTGTTTTTGCTCGACTAGCCTGCGGGATGCATCCTCTCGCACGTGTTTTTGATCGACTAGCCTGCGGGATGCATCCTCTCGCACGTGTTTTTACTCGACTAGCCTGCGGGATGCATCCTCTCGCACGTGTTTTTACTCGACTACCCTGCGGGATGCATCCTCTCGCACGTGTTTTTGCTCGACTAGCCATGCGCATCCAAAAAAACCTGCGCATGCGCATCCCAAAAAACCTGCGCATGCGCATCCCACAAAACCTGCGCATGCGCATCCCACAAAACCTCGAACGTGTTTTTACTCGACTAGCCTGCGGGATGCATCCTCTCGCACGTGTTTTTGCTCGACTAGCCATGCGCATCCAAAAAAACCTGCGCATGCGCATCCCAAAAAACCTGCGCATGCGCATCCCACAAAACCTGCGCATGCGCATCCCACAAAACCTCGAACGTGTTTTTACTCGACTAGCCTGCGGGATGCATCCTCTCGCACGTGTTTTTACTCGACTAGCCTGCGGGATGCATCCTCTCGCACGTGTTTTTACTCGACTACCCTGCGGGATGCATCCTCTCGCACGTGTTTTTGCTCGACTTGCCATGCGCATCCCAAAAAACCTGCGCATGCGCATCCCACAAAACCTGCGTATGCGCATCCCACAAAACCTCGCACGTGTTTTTACTCGACTAGCCTGCGGGATGCATCCTCTCGCACGTGTTTTTACTCGACTAGCCTGCGGGATGCATCCTCTCGCACGTGTTTTTACTCGACTAGCCTGCGGGATGCATCCTCTCGCACGTGTTTTTACTCGACTAGGCTGCGGGATGCATCGTCTCGCACGTGTTTTTACTCGACTAGCCTGCGGGATGCATCCTCTCGCACGTGTTTTTGCTCGACTAGCCTGCGGGATGCATCCTCTCGCACGTGTTTGTGCTCGACTAGCCTGCGGGATGCATCCTCTCGCACGTGTTTTTGCTAGACTAGCCTGCGGGATGCATCCTCTCGCACGTGTTTTTGCTCGACTAGCCTGCGGGATGCATCCTCTCGCACGTGTTTTTACTCGACTAGCCTGCGGGATGCATCCTCTCGCACGTGTTTTTACTCGACTACCCTGCAGGATGCATCCTCTCGCACGTGTTTTTGCTCGACTAGCCATGCGCATCCCAAAAAACCTGCGCATGCGCATCCCAAAAAACCTGCGCATGCGCATCCCACAAAACCTGCGCATGCGCATCCCACAAAACCTCGCACGTGTTTTTACTCGACTAGCCTGCGGGATGCATCCTCTCGCACGTGTTTTTACTCGACTGGCCTGCGGGATGCATCGTCTCGCACGTGTTTTTACTCGACTAGCCTGCGGGATGCATCCTCTCGCACGTGTTTTTGCTCGACTAGCCATGCGCATCCCAAAAAACCTGCGCATGCGCATCCCAAAAAACCTGCGCATGCGCATCCCAAAAAACCTGCACATGCGCATCCCACAAAACCTGCGCATGCGCATCCCACAAAACCTCGAACGTGTTTTTACTCGACTAGCCTGCGGGATGCATCCTCTCGCACGTGTTTTTACTCGACTAGCCTGCGGGATGCATCCTCTCGCACGTGTTTTTACTCGACTACCCTGCGGGATGCTTCCTCTCGCACGTGTTTTTGCTCGACTTGCCATGCGCATCCCAAAAAACCTGCGCATGCGCATCCCAAAAAACCTGCGCATGCGCATCCCACAAAACCTGCGTATGCGCATCCCACAAAACCTCGCACGTGTTTTTACTCGACTAGCCTGCGGGATGCATCCTCTCGCACGTGTTTTTACTCGACTAGCCTGCGGGATGCATCCTCTCGCACGTGTTTTTACTCGACTAGCCTGCGGGATGCATCCTCTCGCACGTGTTTTTACTCGACTAGGCTGCGGGATGCATCGTCTCACACGTGTTTTTACTCGACTAGCCTGCGGGATGCATCCTCTCGCACGTGTTTTTGCTCGACTAGCCTGCGGGATGCATCCTCTCGCACGTGTTTGTGCTCGACTAGCCTGCGGGATGCATCCTCTCGCACGTGTTTTTGCTAGACTAGCCTGCGGGATGCATCCTCTCGCACGTGTTTTTACTCGACTAGCCTGCGGGATGCATCCTCTCGCACGTGTTTTTGCTCGACTAGCCATGCGCATCCCAAAAAACCTGCACATGCGCATCCCAAAAAACCTGCGCATGCGCATCCCACAAAACCTGCGCATGCGCATCCCACAAAACCTCGCACGTGTTTTTACTCGACTAGCCTGCGGGATGCATCCTCTCGCACGTGTTTTTACTCGACTGGCCTGCGGGATGCATCGTCTCGCACGTGTTTTTACTCGACTAGCCTGCGGGATGCATCCTCTCGCACGTGTTTTTGCTCGACTAGCCATGCGCATCCCAAAAAACCTGCGCATGCGCATCCCAAAAAATCTGCGCATGCGCATCCCACAAAACCTCGCACGTGTTTTTACTCGACTAGCCTGCGGGATGCATCCTCTCGCACGTGTTTTTGCTCGGCTAGCCTGCGGGATGCATCCTCTCGCACGTGTTTTTGCTCGACTAGCCATGCGCATCCCAAAAAACCTGCGCATGCGCATCCCAAAAAACCTGCGCATGCGCATCCCACAAAACCTCGCACGTGTTTTTACTCGACTAGCCTGCGGGATGTATCCTCTCGCACGTGTTTTTACTCGACTAGCCTGCGGGATGCATCCTCTCGCACGTGTTTTTACTCGACTGGCCTGCGGGATGCATCGTCTCGCACGTGTTTTTACTCGACTAGCCTGCGGGATGCATCCTCTCGCACGTGTTTTTGCTCGACTAGCCATGCGCATCCCAAAAAACCTGCGCATGCGCATCCCAAAAAATCTGCGCATGCGCATCCCACAAAACCTGCGCATGCGCATCCCACAAAACCTGCGCATGCGCATCCCACAAAACCTCGCACGTGTTTGTGCTCGACTAGCCTGCGGGATGCATCCTCTCGCACGTGTTTTTACTCGACTACCCTGCAGGATGCATCCTCTCGCACGTGTTTTTGCTCGACTAGCCATGCGCATCCCAAAAAACCTGCGCATGCGCATCCCAAAAAACCTGCGCATGCGCATCCCACAAAACCTGCGCATGCGCATCCCACAAATCCTCGCACGTGTTTTTACTCGACTAGCCTGCGGGATGCATTCTCTCGCACGTGTTTTTACTCGACTAGCCTGCGGGATGCATCCTCTCGCACGTGTTTTTGCTCGACTAGCCATGCGCATCCCAAAAATCCTGCACATGCGCATCCCAAAAAACCTGCGCATGCGCATCCCACAAAACCTCGCACGTGTTTTTACTCGACTAGCCTGCGGGATGCATCCTCTCGCACGTGTTTTTACTCGACTAGCCTGCGGGATGCATCCTCTCGCACGTGTTTTTGCTCGACTAGCCATGCGCATCCCAAAAAACCTGCGCATGCGCATCCCAAAAAATCTGCGCATGCGCATCCCACAAAACCTGCGCATGCGCATCCCACAAAACCTCGCACGTGTTTGTGCTCGACTAGACTGCGGGATGCATCCTTTCGCACGTGTTTTTACTCGACTAGCCTGCGGGATGCATCCTCTCGCACGTGTTTTTGCTCGACTAGCCTGCGGGATGCATCCTCTCGCACGTGTTTGTGCTCGACTAGCCTGCGAGATGCATCCTCTCGCACGTGTTTTTACTCGACTAGCCTGCGGGATGCATCCTCTCGCACGTGTTTTTGCTCGACTAGCCTGCGGGATGCATCCTCTCGCACGTGTTTTTGATCGACTAGCCTGCGGGATGCATCCTCTCGCACGTGTTTTTACTCGACTAGCCTGCGGGATGCATCCTCTCGCACGTGTTTTTACTCGACTACCCTGCGGGATGCATCCTCTCGCACGTGTTTTTGCTCGACTAGCCATGCGCATCCAAAAAAACCTGCGCATGCGCATCCCAAAAAACCTGCGCATGCGCATCCCACAAAACCTGCGCATGCGCATCCCACAAAACCTCGAACGTGTTTTTACTCGACTAGCCTGCGGGATGCATCCTCTCGCACGTGTTTTTGCTCGACTAGCCATGCGCATCCAAAAAAACCTGCGCATGCGCATCCCAAAAAACCTGCGCATGCGCATCCCACAAAACCTGCGCATGCGCATCCCACAAAATCTCGAACGTGTTTTTACTCGACTAGCCTGCGGGATGCATCCTCTCGCACGTGTTTTTACTCGACTAGCCTGCGGGATGCATCCTCTCGCACGTGTTTTTACTCGACTACCCTGCGGGATGCATCCTCTCGCACGTGTTTTTGCTCGACTTGCCATGCGCATCCCAAAAAACCTGCGCATGCGCATCCCACAAAACCTGCGTATGCGCATCCCACAAAACCTCGCACGTGTTTTTACTCGACTAGCCTGCGGGATGCATCCTCTCGCACGTGTTTTTACTCGACTAGGCTGCGGGATGCATCGTCTCGCACGTGTTTTTACTCGACTAGCCTGCGGGATGCATCCTCTCGCACGTGTTTTTGCTCGACTAGCCTGCGGGATGCACCCCCCGCACGTGTTTGTGCTCGACTAGCCTGCGGGATGCATCCTCTCGCACGTGTTTTTGCTAGACTAGCCTGCGGGATGCATCCTCTCGCACGTGTTTTTGCTCGACTAGCCTGCGGGATGCATCCTCTCGCACGTGTTTTTACTCGACTAGCCTGCGGGATGCATCCTCTCGCACGTGTTTTTACTCGACTACCCTGCAGGATGCATCCTCTCGCACGTGTTTTTGCTCGACTAGCCATGCGCATCCCAAAAAACCTGCGCATGCGCATCCCAAAAAACCTGCGCATGCGCATCCCACAAAACCTGCGCATGCGCATCCCACAAATCCTCGCACGTGTTTTTACTCGACTAGCCTGCGGGATGCATGCTCTCGCACGTGTTTTTACTCGACTAGCCTGCGGGATGCATCCTCTCGCACGTGTTTTTGCTCGACTAGCCATGCGCATCCCAAAAATCCTGCACATGCGCATCCCAAAAAACCTGCGCATGCGCATCCCACAAAACCTCGCACGTGTTTTTACTCGACTAGCCTGCGGGATGCATCCTCTCGCACGTGTTTTTACTCGACTAGCCTGCGGGATGCATCCTCTCGCACGTGTTTTTGCTCTACTAGCCATGCGCATCCCAAAAAACCTGCACATGCGCATCCCAAAAAACCTGCGCATGCGCATCCCACAAAACCTGCGCATGCGCATCCCACAAAACCTCGCACGTGTTGTTGCTCGACTAGCCTGCGGGATGCATCCTCTCGCACGTGTTTTTACTCGACTGGCCTGCGGGATGCATCGTCTCGCACGTGTTTTTACTCGACTAGCCTGCGGGATGCATCCTCTCGCACGTGTTTTTGCTCGACTAGCCATGCGCATCCCAAAAAACCTGCGCATGCGCATCCCAAAAAACCTGCGCATGCGCATCCCACAAAACCTGCGCATGCGCATCCCACAAAACCTCGAACGTGTTTTTACTCGACTAGCCTGCGGGATGCATCCTCTCGCACGTGTTTTTACTCGACTAGCCTGCGGGATGCATCCTCTCGCACGTGTTTTTACTCGACTACCCTGCGGGATGCTTCCTCTCGCACGTGTTTTTGCTCGACTTGCCATGCGCATCCCAAAAAACCTGCGCATGCGCATCCCAAAAAACCTGCGCATGCGCATCCCACAAAACCTGCGTATGCGCATCCCACAAAACCTCGCACGTGTTTTTACTCGACTAGCCTGCGGGATGCATCCTCTCGCACGTGTTTTTACTCGACTAGCCTGCGGGATGCATCCTCTCGCACGTGTTTTTACTCGACTAGCCTGCGGGATGCATCCTCTCGCACGTGTTTTTGCTCGACTAGCCATGCGCATCCCAAAAATCCTGCACATGCGCATCCCAAAAAACCTGCGCATGCGCATCCCACAAAACCTCGCACGTGTTTTTACTCGACTAGCCTGCGGGATGCATCCTCTCGCACGTGTTTTTACTCGACTAGCCTGCGGGATGCATCCTCTCGCACGTGTTTTTGCTCTACTAGCCATGCGCATCCCAAAAAACCTGCACATGCGCATCCCAAAAAACCTGCGCATGCGCATCCCACAAAACCTGCGCATGCGCATCCCACAAAACCTCGCACGTGTTTTTACTCGACTAGCCTGCGGGATGCATCCTCTCGCACGTGTTTTTACTCGACTGGCCTGCGGGATGCATCGTCTCGCACGTGTTTTTACTCGACTAGCCTGCGGGATGCATCCTCTCGCACGTGTTTTTGCTCGACTAGCCATGCGCATCCCAAAAAACCTGCGCATGCGCATCCCAAAAAACCTGCGCATGCGCATCCCACAAAACCTGCGCATGCGCATCCCACAAAACCTCGAACGTGTTTTTATTCGACTAGCCTGCGGGATGCATCCTCTCGCACGTGTTTTTACTCGACTAGCCTGCGGGATGCATCCTCTCGCACGTGTTTTTACTCGACTACCCTGCGGGATGCTTCCTCTCGCACGTGTTTTTGCTCGACTTGCCATGCGCATCCCAAAAAACCTGCGCATGCGCATCCCAAAAAACCTGCGCATGCGCATCCCACAAAACCTGCGTATGCGCATCCCACAAAACCTCGCACGTGTTTTTACTCGACTAGCCTGCGGGATGCATCCTCTCGCACGTGTTTTTACTCGACTAGCCTGCGGGATGCATCCTCTCGCACGTGTTTTTACTCGACTAGCCTGCGGGATGCATCCTCTCGCACGTGTTTTTACTCGACTAGGCTGCGGGATGCATCGTCTCGCACGTGTTTTTACTCGACTAGCCTGCGGGATGCATCCTCTCGCACGTGTTTTTGCTCGACTAGCCTGCGGGATGCATCCTCTCGCACGTGTTTGTGCTCGACTAGCCTGCGGGATGCATCCTCTCGCACGTGTTTTTGCTAGACTAGCCTGCGGGATGCATCCTCTCGCACGTGTTTTTGCTCGACTAGCCTGCGGGATGCATCCTCTCGCACGTGTTTTTGCTAGACTAGCCTGCGGGATGCATCCTCTCGCACGTGTTTTTGCTCGACTAGCCTGCGGGATGCATCCTGTCGCACGTGTTTTTACTCGACTAGCCTGCGGGATGCATCCTCTCGCACGTGTTTTTACTCGACTACCCTGCGGGATGCATCCTCTCGCACGTGTTTTTGCTCGACTAGCCATGCGCATCCCAAAAAACCTGCGCATGCGCATCCCACAAAACCTGCGCATGCGCATCCCACAAATCCTCGCACGTGTTTTTACTCGACTAGCCTGCGGGATGCATTCTCTCGCACGTGTTTTTACTCGACTAGCCTGCGGGATGCATCCTCTCGCACGTGTTTTTGCTCGACTAGCCATGCGCATCCCAAAAATCCTGCACATGCGCATCCCAAAAAACCTGCGCATTCGCATCCCACAAAACCTCGCACGTGTTTTTACTCGACTAGCCTGCGGGATGCATCCTCTCGCACGTGTTTTTACTCGACTAGCCTGCGGGATGCATCCTCTCGCACGTGTTTTTGCTCGACTAGCCATGCGCATCCCAAAAAACCTGCACATGCGCATCCCAAAAAACCTGCGCATGCGCATCCCACAAAACCTGCGCATGCGCATCCCACAAAACCTCGCACGTGTTTTTACTCGACTAGCCTGCGGGATGCATCCTCTCGCACGTGTTTTTACTCGACTGGCCTGCGGGATGCATCGTCTCGCACGTGTTTTTACTCGACTAGCCTGCGGGATGCATCCTCTCGCACGTGTTTTTGCTCGACTAGCCATGCGCATCCCAAAAAACCTGCGCATGCGCATCCCAAAAAATCTGCGCATGCGCATCCCACAAAACCTCGCACGTGTTTTTACTCGACTAGCCTGCGGGATGCATCCTCTCGCACGTGTTTTTGCTCGGCTAGCCTGCGGGATGCATCCTCTCGCACGTGTTTTTGCTCGACTAGCCATGCGCATCCCAAAAAACCTGCGCATGCGCATCCCAAAAAACCTGCGCATGCGCATCCCACAAAACCTCGCACGTGTTTTTACTCGACTAGCCTGCGGGATGCATCCTCTCGCACGTGTTTTTACTCGACTAGCCTGCGGGATGCATCCTCTCGCACGTGTTTTTACTCGACTGGCCTGCGGGATGCATCGTCTCGCACGTGTTTTTACTCGACTAGCCTGCGGGATGCATCCTCTCGCACGTGTTTTTGCTCGACTAGCCATGCGCATCCCAAAAAACCTGCGCATGCGCATCCCAAAAAATCTGCGCATGCGCATCCCACAAAACCTGCGCATGCGCATCCCACAAAACCTCGCACGTGTTTGTGCTCGACTAGCCTGCGGGATGCATCCTCTCGCACGTGTTTTTACTCGACTACCCTGCAGGATGCATCCTCTCGCACGTGTTTTTGCTCGACTAGCCATGCGCATCCCAAAAAACCTGCGCATGCGCATCCCAAAAAACCTGCGCATGCGCATCCCACAAAACCTGCGCATGCGCATCCCACAAATCCTCGCACGTGTTTTTACTCGACTAGCCTGCGGGATGCATCCTCTCGCTCGTGTTTTTACTCGACTGGCCTGCGGGATGCATCGTCTCGCACGTGTTTTTACTCGACTAGCCTGCGGGATGCATCCTCTCGCACGTGTTTTTGCTCGACTAGCCATGCGCATCCCAAAAAACCTGCGCATGCGCATCCCACAAAACCTGCGCATGCGCATCCCACAAAACCTCGAACGTGTTTTTACTCGACTAGCCTGCGGGATGCATCCTCTCGCACGTGTTTTTACTCGACTAGCCTGCGGGATGCATCCTCTCGCACGTGTTTTTACTCGACTACCCTGCGGGATGCATCCTCTCGCACGTGTTTTTGCTCGACTTGCCATGCGCATCCCAAAAAACCTGCGCATGCGCATCCCAAAAAACCTGCGCATGCGCATCCCACAAAACCTGCGTATGCGCATCCCACAAAACCTCGCACGTGTTTTTACTCGACTAGCCTGCGGGATGCATCCTCTCGCACGTGTTTTTACTCGACTAGCCTGCGGGATGCATCCTCTCGCACGCGTTTTTACTCGACTAGCCTGCGGGATGCATCCTCTCGCACGTGTTTTTACTCGACTAGGCTGCGGGATGCATCGTCTCGCACGTGTTTTTACTCGACTAGCCTGCGGGATGCATCCTCTCGCACGTGTTTTTGCTCGACTAGCCTGCGGGATGCATCCTCTCGCACGTGTTTGTGCTCGACTAGCCTGCGGGATGCATCCTCTCGCACGTGTTTTTGCTAGACTAGCCTGCGGGATGCATCCTCTCGCACGTGTTTTTGCTCGACTAGCCTGCGGGATGCATCCTCTCGTACGTGTTTTTGCTAGACTAGCCTGCGGGATGCATCCTCTCGCACGTGTTTTTGCTCGACTAGCCTGCGGGATGCATCCTCTCGCACGTGTTTTTACTCGACTAGCCTGCGGGATGCATCCTCTCGCACGTGTTTTTACTCGACTACCCTGCGGGATGCATCCTCTCGCACGTGTTTTTGCTCGACTAGCCATGCGCATCCCAAAAAAACTGCGCATGCGCATCCCAAAAAACCTGCGCATGCGCATCCCACAAAACCTGCGCATGCGCATCCCACAAAACCTGCGCATGCGCATCCCACAAATCCTCGCACGTGTTTTTACTCGACTAGCCTGCGGGATGCATCCTCTCGCACGTGTTTTTACTCGACTAGCCTGCGGGATGCATCCTCTCGCACGTGTTTTTGCTCGACTAGCCATGCGCATCCCAAAAAACCTGCACATGCGCATCCCAAAAAACCTGCGCATGCGCATCCCACAAAACCTGCGCATGCGCATCCCACAAAACCTCGCACGTGTTTTTACTCGACTAGCCTGCGGGATGCATCCTCTCGCACGTGTTTTTACTCGACTGGCCTGCGGGATGCATCGTCTCGCACGTGTTTTTACTCGACTAGCCTGCGGGATGCATCCTCTCGCACGTGTTTTTGCTCGACTAGCCATGCGCATCCCAAAAAACCTGCGCATGCGCATCCCAAAAAATCTGCGCATGCGCATCCCACAAAACCTCGCACGTGTTTTTACTCGACTAGCCTGCGGGATGCATCCTCTCGCACGTGTTTTTGCTCGGCTAGCCTGCGGGACGCATCCTCTCGCACGTGTTTTTGCTCGACTAGCCATGCGCATCCCAAAAAACCTGCGCATGCGCATCCCAAAAAACCTCGCACGTGTTTTTACTCGACTAGCCTGCGGGATGCATCCTCTCGCACGTGTTTTTACTCGACTAGCCTGCGGGATGCATCCTCTCGCACGTGTTTTTACTCGACTGGCCTGCGGGATGCATCGTCTCGCACGTGTTTTTACTCGACTAGCCTGCGGGATGCATCCTCTCGCACGTGTTTTTGCTCGACTAGCCATGCGCATCCCAAAAAACCTGCGCATGCGCATCCCAAAAAATCTGCGCATGCGCATCCCACAAAACCTCGCACGTGTTTGTGCTCAACTAGCCTGCGGGATGCATCCTTTCGCACGTGTTTTTACTCGACTAGCCTGCGGGATGCATCCTCTCGCACGTGTTTTTGCTCGACTATCCATGCGCATCCCAAAAAACCTGCGCATGCGCATCCCAAAAAATCTGCGCATGCGCATCCCACAAAACCTGCGCATGCGCATCCCACAAAACCTCGCACGTGTTTGTGCTCGACTAGCCTGCGGGATGCATCCTCTCGCACGTGTTTTTACTCGACTACCCTGCAGGATGCATCCTCTCGCACGTGTTTTTGCTCGACTAGCCATGCGCATCCCAAAAAACCTGCGCATGCGCATCCCAAAAAACCTGCGCATGCGCATCCCACAAAACCTGCGCATGCGCATCCCACAAATCCTCGCACGTGTTTTTACTCGACTAGCCTGCGGGATGCATTCTCTCGCACGTGTTTTTACTCGACTAGCCTGCGGGATGCATCCTCTCGCACGTGTTTTTACTCGACTAGGCTGCGGGATGCATCGTCTCGCACGTGTTTTTACTCGACTAGCCTGCGGGATGCATCCTCTCGCACGTGTTTTTGCTCGACTAGCCTGCGGGATGCATCCTCTCGCACATGTTTGTGCTCGACTAGCCTGCGGGATGCATCCTCTCGCACGTGTTTTTGCTAGACTAGCCTGCGGGATGCATCCTCTCGCACGTGTTTTTGCTCGACTAGCCTGCGGGATGCATCCTCTCGTACGTGTTTTTGCTAGACTAGCCTGCGGGATGCATCCTCTCGCACGTGTTTTTGCTCGACTAGCCTGCGGGATGCATCCTCTCGCACGTGTTTTTACTCGACTAGCCTGCGGGATGCATCCTCTCGCACGTGTTTTTACTCGACTACCCTGCGGGATGCATCCTCTCGCACGTGTTTTTGCTCGACTAGCCATGCGCATCCCAAAAAAACTGCGCATGCGCATCCCAAAAAACCTGCGCATGCGCATCCCACAAAACCTGCGCATGCGCATCCCACAAATCCTCGCACGTGTTTTTACTCGACTAGCCTGCGGGATGCATCCTCTCGCACGTGTTTTTACTCGACTAGCCTGCGGGATGCATCCTCTCGCACGTGTTTTTGCTCGACTAGCCATGCGCATCCCAAAAAAACTGCGCATGCGCATCCCAAAAAACCTGCGCATGCGCATCCCACAAAACCTGCGCATGCGCATCCCACAAAACCTGCGCATGCGCATCCCACAAATCCTCGCACGTGTTTTTACTCGACTAGCCTGCGGGATGCATCCTCTCGCACGTGTTTTTACTCGACTAGCCTGCGGGATGCATCCTCTCGCACGTGTTTTTGCTCGACTAGCCATGCGCATCCCAAAAAACCTGCACATGCGCATCCCAAAAAACCTGCGCATGCGCATCCCACAAAACCTGCGCATGCGCATCCCACAAAACCTCGCACGTGTTTTTACTCGACTAGCCTGCGGGATGCATCCTCTCGCACGTGTTTTTACTCGACTGGCCTGCGGGATGCATCGTCTCGCACGTGTTTTTACTCGACTAGCCTGCGGGATGCATCCTCTCGCACGTGTTTTTGCTCGACTAGCCATGCGCATCCCAAAAAACCTGCGCATGCGCATCCCAAAAAATCTGCGCATGCGCATCCCACAAAACCTCGCACGTGTTTTTACTCGACTAGCCTGCGGGATGCATCCTCTCGCACGTGTTTTTGCTCGGCTAGCCTGCGGGACGCATCCTCTCGCACGTGTTTTTGCTCGACTAGCCATGCGCATCCCAAAAAACCTGCGCATGCGCATCCCAAAAAATCTGCGCATGCGCATCCCACAAATCCTCGCACGTGTTTTTACTCGACTAGCCTGCGGGATGCATCCTCTCGCACGTGTTTTTACTCGACTGGCCTGCGGGATGCATCGTCTCGCACGTGTTTTTACTCGACTAGCCTGCGGGATGCATCCTCTCGCACGTGTTTTTGCTCGACTAGCCATGCGCATCCCAAAAAACCTGCGCATGCGCATCCCAAAAAATCTGCGCATGCGCATCCCACAAAACCTCGCACGTGTTTGTGCTCAACTAGCCTGCGGGATGCATCCTTTCGCACGTGTTTTTACTCGACTAGCCTGCGGGATGCATCCTCTCGCACGTGTTTTTGCTCGACTATCCATGCGCATCCCAAAAAACCTGCGCATGCGCATCCCAAAAAATCTGCGCATGCGCATCCCACAAAACCTGCGCATGCGCATCCCACAAAACCTCGCACGTGTTTGTGCTCGACTAGCCTGCGGGATGCATCCTCTCGCACGTGTTTTTACTCGACTACCCTGCAGGATGCATCCTCTCGCACGTGTTTTTGCTCGACTAGCCATGCGCATCCCAAAAAACCTGCGCATGCGCATCCCAAAAAACCTGCGCATGCGCATCCCACAAAACCTGCGCATGCGCATCCCACAAATCCTCGCACGTGTTTTTACTCGACTAGCCTGCGGGATGCATTCTCTCGCACGTGTTTTTACTCGACTAGCCTGCGGGATGCATCCTCTCGCACGTGTTTTTGCTCGACTAGCCATGCGCATCCCAAAAATCCTGCACATGCGCATCCCAAAAAACCTGCGCATGCGCATCCCACAAAACCTCGCACGTGTTTTTACTCGACTAGCCTGCGGGATGCATCCTCTCGCACGTGTTTTTACTCGACTAGCCTGCGGGATGCATCCTCTCGCACGTGTTTTTACTCGACTGGCCTGCGGGATGCATCGTCTCGCACGTGTTTTTACTCGACTAGCCTGCGGGATGCATCCTCTCGCACGTGTTTTTGCTCGACTAGCCATGCGCATGCCAAAAAACCTGCGCATGCGCATCCCAAAAAATCTGCGCATGCGCATCCCACAAAACCTCGCACGTGTTTGTGCTCAACTAGCCTGCGGGATGCATCCTTTCGCACGTGTTTTTACTCGACTAGCCTGCGGGATGCATCCTCTCGCACGTGTTTTTGCTCGACTATCCATGCGCATCCCAAAAAACCTGCGCATGCGCATCCCAAAAAATCTGCGCATGCGCATCCCACAAAACCTGCGCATGCGCATCCCACAAAACCTCGCACGTGTTTGTGCTCGACTAGCCTGCGGGATGCATCCTCTCGCACGTGTTTTTACTCGACTACCCTGCAGGATGCATCCTCTCGCACGTGTTTTTGCTCGACTAGCCATGCGCATCCCAAAAAACCTGCGCATGCGCATCCCAAAAAACCTGCGCATGCGCATCCCACAAAACCTGCGCATGCGCATCCCACAAATCCTCGCACGTGTTTTTACTCGACTAGCCTGCGGGATGCATTCTCTCGCACGTGTTTTTACTCGACTAGCCTGCGGGATGCATCCTCTCGCACGTGTTTTTACTCGACTAGGCTGCGGGATGCATCGTCTCGCACGTGTTTTTACTCGACTAGCCTGCGGGATGCATCCTCTCGCACGTGTTTTTGCTAGACTAGCCTGCGGGATGCATCCTCTCGCACGTGTTTTTGCTCGACTAGCCTGCGGGATGCATCCTCTCGTACGTGTTTTTGCTAGACTAGCCTGCGGGATGCATCCTCTCGCACGTGTTTTTGCTCGACTAGCCTGCGGGATGCATCCTCTCGCACGTGTTTTTACTCGACTAGCCTGCGGGATGCATCCTCTCGCACGTGTTTTTACTCGACTACCCTGCGGGATGCATCCTCTCGCACGTGTTTTTGCTCGACTAGCCATGCGCATCCCAAAAAAACTGCGCATGCGCATCCCAAAAAACCTGCGCATGCGCATCCCACAAAACCTGCGCATGCGCATCCCACAAATCCTCGCACGTGTTTTTACTCGACTAGCCTGCGGGATGCATCCTCTCGCACGTGTTTTTACTCGACTAGCCTGCGGGATGCATCCTCTCGCACGTGTTTTTGCTCGACTAGCCATGCGCATCCCAAAAAACCTGCACATGCGCATCCCAAAAAACCTGCGCATGCGCATCCCACAAAACCTGCGCATGCGCATCCCACAAAACCTCGCACGTGTTTTTACTCGACTAGCCTGCGGGATGCATCCTCTCGCACGTGTTTTTACTCGACTGGCCTGCGGGATGCATCGTCTCGCACGTGTTTTTACTCGACTAGCCTGCGGGATGCATCCTCTCGCACGTGTTTTTGCTCGACTAGCCATGCGCATCCCAAAAAACCTGCGCATGCGCATCCCAAAAAATCTGCGCATGCGCATCCCACAAAACCTCGCACGTGTTTTTACTCGACTAGCCTGCGGGATGCATCCTCTCGCACGTGTTTTTGCTCGGCTAGCCTGCGGGACGCATCCTCTCGCACGTGTTTTTGCTCGACTAGCCATGCGCATCCCAAAAAACCTGCGCATGCGCATCCCAAAAAACCTCGCACGTGTTTTTACTCGACTAGCCTGCGGGATGCATCCTCTCGCACGTGTTTTTACTCGACTAGCCTGCGGGATGCATCCTCTCGCACGTGTTTTTACTCGACTGGCCTGCGGGATGCATCGTCTCGCACGTGTTTTTACTCGACTAGCCTGCGGGATGCATCCTCTCGCACGTGTTTTTGCTCGACTAGCCATGCGCATCCCAAAAAACCTGCGCATGCGCATCCCAAAAAATCTGCGCATGCGCATCCCACAAAACCTCGCACGTGTTTGTGCTCAACTAGCCTGCGGGATGCATCCTTTCGCACGTGTTTTTACTCGACTAGCCTGCGGGATGCATCCTCTCGCACGTGTTTTTGCTCGACTATCCATGCGCATCCCAAAAAACCTGCGCATGCGCATCCCAAAAAATCTGCGCATGCGCATCCCACAAAACCTGCGCATGCGCATCCCACAAAACCTCGCACGTGTTTGTGCTCGACTAGCCTGCGGGATGCATCCTCTCGCACGTGTTTTTACTCGACTACCCTGCAGGATGCATCCTCTCGCACGTGTTTTTGCTCGACTAGCCATGCGCATCCCAAAAAACCTGCGCATGCGCATCCCAAAAAACCTGCGCATGCGCATCCCACAAAACCTGCGCATGCGCATCCCACAAATCCTCGCACGTGTTTTTACTCGACTAGCCTGCGGGATGCATTCTCTCGCACGTGTTTTTACTCGACTAGCCTGCGGGATGCATCCTCTCGCACGTGTTTTTGCTCGACTAGCCATGCGCATCCCAAAAATCCTGCACATGCGCATCCCAAAAAACCTGCGCATGCGCATCCCACAAAACCTCGCACGTGTTTTTACTCGACTAGCCTGCGGGATGCATCCTCTCGCACGTGTTTTTACTCGACTAGCCTGCGGGATGCATCCTCTCGCACGTGTTTTTGCTCTACTAGCCATGCGCATCCCAAAAAACCTGCACATGCGCATCCCAAAAAACCTGCGCATGCGCATCCCACAAAACCTGCGCATGCGCATCCCACAAAACCTCGCACGTGTTTTTACTCGACTAGCCTGCGGGATGCATCCTCTCGCACGTGTTTTTACTCGACTGGCCTGCGGGATGCATCGTCTCGCACGTGTTTTTACTCGACTAGCCTGCGGGATGCATCCTCTCGCACGTGTTTTTGCTCGACTAGCCATGCGCATCCCAAAAAACCTGCGCATGCGCATCCCACAAAACCTGCGCATGCGCATCCCACAAAACCTCGAACGTGTTTTTACTCGACTAGCCTGCGGGATGCATCCTCTCGCACGTGTTTTTACTCGACTAGCCTGCGGGATGCATCCTCTCGCACGTGTTTTTACTCGACTACCCTGCGGGATGCATCCTCTCGCACGTGTTTTTGCTCGACTTGCCATGCGCATCCCAAAAAACCTGCGCATGCGCATCCCAAAAAACCTGCGCATGCGCATCCCACAAAACCTGCGTATGCGCATCCCACAAAACCTCGCACGTGTTTTTACTCGACTAGCCTGCGGGATGCATCCTCTCGCACGTGTTTTTACTCGACTAGCCTGCGGGATGCATCCTCTCGCACGCGTTTTTACTCGACTAGCCTGCGGGATGCATCCTCTCGCACGTGTTTTTACTCGACTAGGCTGCGGGATGCATCGTCTCGCACGTGTTTTTACTCGACTAGCCTGCGGGATGCATCCTCTCGCACGTGTTTTTGCTCGACTAGCCTGCGGGATGCATCCTCTCGCACGTGTTTGTGCTCGACTAGCCTGAGGGATGCATCCTCTCGCACGTGTTTTTGCTAGACTAGCCTGCGGGATGCATCCTCTCGCACGTGTTTTTGCTCGACTAGCCTGCGGGATGCATCCTCTCGTACGTGTTTTTGCTAGACTAGCCTGCGGGATGCATCCTCTCGCACGTGTTTTTGCTCGACTAGCCTGCGGGATGCATCCTCTCGCACGTGTTTTTACTCGACTAGTCTGCGGGATGCATCCTCTCGCACGTGTTTTTACTCGACTACCCTGCGGGATGCATCCTCTCGCACGTGTTTTTGCTCGACTAGCCATGCGCATCCCAAAAAAACTGCGCATGCGCATCCCAAAAAACCTGCGCATGCGCATCCCACAAAACCTGCGCATGCGCATCCCACAAATCCTCGCACGTGTTTTTACTCGACTAGCCTGCGGGATGCATCCTCTCGCACGTGTTTTTACTCGACTAGCCTGCGGGATGCATCCTCTCGCACGTGTTTTTGCTCGACTAGCCATGCGCATCCCAAAAAACCTGCACATGCGCATCCCAAAAAACCTGCGCATGCGCATCCCACAAAACCTGCGCATGCGCATCCCACAAAACCTCGCACGTGTTTTTACTCGACTAGCCTGCGAGATGCATCCTCTCGCACGTGTTTTTACTCGACTGGCCTGCGGGATGCATCGTCTCGCACGTGTTTTTACTCGACTAGCCTGCGGGATGCATCCTCTCGCACGTGTTTTTGCTAGACTAGCCTGCGGGATGCATCCTCTCGCACGTGTTTTTGCTCGACTATCCATGCGCATCCCAAAAAACCTGCGCATGCGCATCCCAAAAAATCTGCGCATGCGCATCCCACAAAACCTGCGCATGCGCATCCCACAAAACCTCGCACGTGTTTGTGCTCGACTAGACTGCGGGATGCATCCTTTCGCACGTGTTTTTACTCGACTAGCCTGCGGGATGCATCCTCTCGCACGTGTTTTTGCTCGACTAGCCATGCGCATCCCAAAAAACCTGCGCATGCGCATCCCAAAAAACCTGCGCATGCGCATCCCACAAAACCTGCGCATGCGCATCCCACAAATCCTCGCACGTGTTTTTACTCGACTAGCCTGCGGGATGCATTCTCTCGCATGTGTTTTTACTCGACTAGCCTGCGGGATGCATCCTCTCGCACGTGTTTTTGCTCGACTAGCCATGCGCATCCCAAAAATCCTGCACATGCGCATCCCAAAAAACCTGCGCATGCGCATCCCACAAAACCTCGCACGTGTTTTTACTCGACTAGCCTGCGGGATGCATCCTCTCGCACGTGTTTTTACTCGACTAGCCTGCGGGATGCATCCTCTCGCACGTGTTTTTGCTCGACTAGCCATGCGCATCCCAAAAAACCTGCACATGCGCATCCCAAAAAACCTGCGCATGCGCATCCCACAAAACCTGCGCATGCGCATCCCACAAAACCTCGCACGTGTTTTTACTCGACTAGCCTGCGGGATGCATCCTCTCGCACGTGTTTTTACTCGACTGGCCTGCGGGATGCATCGTCTCGCACGTGTTCTTACTCGACTAGCCTGCGGGATGCATCCTCTCGCACGTGTTTTTGCTCGACTAGCCATGCGCATCCCAAAAAACCTGCGCATGCGCATCCCAAAAAATCTGCGCATGCGCATCCCACAAAACCTCGCACGTGTTTTTACTCGACTAGCCTGCGGGATGCATCCTCTCGCACGTGTTTTTGCTCGGCTAGCCTGCGGGATGCATCCTCTCGCACGTGTTTTTGCTCGACTAGCCATGCGCATCCCAAAAAACCTGCGCATGCGCATCCCAAAAAACCTGCGCATGCGCATCCCAAAAAACCTGCGCATGCGCATCCCACAAAACCTCGCACGTGTTTTTACTCGACTAGCCTGCGGGATGCATCCTCTCGCACGTGTTTTTACTCGACTAGCCTGCGGGATGCATCCTCTCGCACGTGTTTTTACTCGACTGGCCTGCGGGATGCATCGTCTCGCACGTGTTTTTACTCGACTAGCCTGCGGGATGCATCCTCTCGCACGTGTTTTTGCTCGACTAGCCATGCGCATCCCAAAAAACCTGCGCATGCGCATCCCAAAAAATCTGCGCATGCGCATCCCACAAAACCTGCGCATGCGCATCCCACAAAACCTCGCACCTGTTTGTGCTCGACTAGCCTGCGGGATGCATCCTCTCGCACGTGTTTTTACTCGACTACCCTGCAGGATGCATCCTCTCGCACGTGTTTTTGCTCGACTAGCCATGCGCATCCCAAAAAACCTGCGCATGCGCATCCCAAAAAACCTGCGCATGCGCATCCCACAAAACCTACGCATGCGCATCCCACAAATCTTCGCACGTGTTTTTACTCGACTAGCCTGCGGGATGCATTCTCTCGCACGTGTTTTTACTCGACTAGCCTGCGGTATGCATCCTCTCGCACGTGTTTTTGCTCGACTATCCATGCGCATCCCAAAAAACCTGCGCATGCGCATCCCAAAAAATCTGCGCATGCGCATCCCACAAAACCTGCGCATGCGCATCCCACAAAACCTCGCACGTGTTTGTGCTCGACTAGACTGCGGGATGCATCCTTTCGCACGTGTTTTTACTCGACTAGCCTGCGGGATGCATCCTCTCGCACGTGTTTTTGCTCGACTAGCCATGCGCATCCCAAAAAACCTGCGCATGCGCATCCCACAAAACCTGCGCATGCGCATCCCACAAATCCTCGCACGTGTTTTTACTCGACTAGCCTGCGGGATGCATTCTCTCGCACGTGTTTTTACTCGACTAGCCTGCGGGATGCATCCTCTCGCACGTGTTTTTGCTCGACTAGCCATGCGCATCCCAAAAATCCTGCACATGCGCATCCCAAAAAACCTGCGCATGCGCATCCCACAAAACCTCGCACGTGTTTTTACTCGACTAGCCTGCGGGATGCATCGTCTCGCACGTGTTCTTACTCGACTAGCCTGCGGGATGCATCCTCTCGCACGTGTTTTTGCTCGACTAGCCATGCGCATCCCAAAAAACCTGCGCATGCGCATCCCAAAAAATCTGCGCATGCGCATCCCACAAAACCTCGCACGTGTTTTTACTCGACTAGCCTGCGGGATGCATCCTCTCGCACGTGTTTTTGCTCGGCTAGCCTGCGGGATGCATCCTCTCGCACGTGTTTTTGCTCGACTAGCCATGCGCATCCCAAAAAACCTGCGCATGCGCATCCCGAAAAACCTGCGCATGCGCATCCCACAAAACCTCGCACGTGTTTTTACTCGACTAGCCTGCGGGATGCATCCTCTCGCACGTGTTTTTACTCGACTAGCCTGCGGGATGCATCCTCTCGCACGTGTTTTTACTCGACTGGCCTGCGGGATGCATCGTCTCGCACGTGTTTTTACTCGACTAGCCTGCGGGATGCATCCTCTCGCACGTGTTTTTGCTCGACTAGCCATGCGCATCCCAAAAAACCTGCGCATGCGCATCCCAAAAAATCTGCGCATGCGCATCCCACAAAACCTGCGCATGCGCATCCCACAAAACCTCGCACGTGTTTGTGCTCGACTAGCCTGCGGGATGCATCCTCTCGCACGTGTTTTTACTCGACTACCCTGCAGGATGCATCCTCTCGCACGTGTTTTTGCTCGACTAGCCATGCGCATCCCAAAAAACCTGCGCATGCGCATCCCAAAAAACCTGCGCATGCGCATCCCACAAAACCTACGCATGCGCATCCCACAAATCCTCGCACGTGTTTTTACTCGACTAGCCTGCGGGATGCATTCTCTCGCACGTGTTTTTACTCGACTAGCCTGCGGGATGCAGCCTCTCGCACGTGTTTTTGCTCGGCTAGCCTGCGGGATGCATCCTCTCGCACGTGTTTTTGCTCGACTAGCCATGCGCATCCCAAAAAACCTGCGCATGCGCATCCCAAAAAACCTGCGCATGCGCATCCCACAAAACCTCGCACGTGTTTTTACTCGACTAGCCTGCGGGATGCATCCTCTCGCACGTGTTTTTACTCGACTAGCCTGCGGGGTGCATCCTCTAGCACGTGTTTTTACTCGACTGGCCTGCGGGATGCATCGTCTCGCACGTGTTTTTACTCGACTAGCCTGCGGGATGCATCCTCTCGCACGTGTTTTTGCTCGACTAGCCATGCGCATCCCAAAAAACCTGCGCATGCGCATCCCAAAAAATCTGCGCATGCGCATCCCACAAAACCTGCGCATGCGCATCCCACAAAACCTCGCACGTGTTTGTGCTCGACTAGCCTGCGGGATGCATCCTCTCGCACGTGTTTTTACTCGACTACCCTGCAGGATGCATCCTCTCGCACGTGTTTTTGCTCGACTAGCCATGCGCATCCCAAAAAACCTGCGCATGCGCATCCCAAAAAACCTGCGCATGCGCATCCCACAAAACCTGCGCATGCGCATCCCACAAATCCTCGCACGTGTTTTTACTCGACTAGCCTGCGGGATGCATCCTCTCGCACGTGTTTTTACTCGACTAGCCTGCGGGATGCATCCTCTCGCACGTGTTTTTGCTCTACTAGCCATGCGCATCCCAAAAAACCTGCACATGCGCATCCCAAAAAACCTGCGCATGCGCATCCCACAAAACCTGCGCATGCGCATCCCACAAAACCTCGCACGTGTTTTTACTCGACTAGCCTGCGGGATGCATCCTCTCGCACGTGTTTTTACTCGACTGGCCTGCGGGATGCATCGTCTCGCACGTGTTTTTACTCGACTAGCCTGCGGGATGCATCCTCTCGCACGTGTTTTTGCTCGACTAGCCATGCGCATCCCAAAAAACATGCGCATGCGCATCCCAAAAAACCTGCGCATGCGCATCCCACAAAACCTGCGCATGCGCATCCCACAAAACCTCGAACGTGTTTTTACTCGACTAGCCTGCGGGATGCATCCTCTCGCACGTGTTTTTACTCGACTAGCCTGCGGGATGCATCCTCTCGCACGTGTTTTTACTCGACTACCCTGCGGGATGCATCCTCTCGCATGTGTTTTTGCTCGACTTGCCATGCGCATCCCAAAAAACCTGCGCATGCGCATCCCAAAAAACCTGCGCATGCGCATCCCACAAAACCTGCGTATGCGCATCCCACAAAACCTCGCACGTGTTTTTACTCGACTAGCCTGCGGGATGCATCCTCTCGCACGTGTTTTTACTCGACTAGCCTGCGGGATGCATCCTCTCGCACGCGTTTTTACTCGACTAGCCTGCGGGATGCATCCTCTCGCACGTGTTTTTACTCGACTAGGCTGCGGGATGCATCGTCTCGCACGTGTTTTTACTCGACTAGCCTGCGGGATGCATCCTCTCGCACGTGTTTTTGCTCGACTAGCCTGCGGGATGCATCCTCTCGCACGTGTTTGTGCTCGACTACCCTGCGGGATGCATCCTCTCGCACGTGTTTTTGCTCGACTATCCATGCGCATCCCAAAAAACCTGCGCATGCGCATCCCAAAAAATCTGCGCATGCGCATCCCACAAAACCTGCGCATGCGCATCCCACAAAACCTCGCACGTGTTTGTGCTCGACTAGACTGCGGGATGCATCCTTTCGCACGTGTTTTTACTCGACTAGCCTGCGGGATGCATCCTCTCGCACGTGTTTTTGCTCGACTAGCCATGCGCATCCCAAAAAACCTGCGCATGCGCATCCCAAAAAACCTGCGCATGCGCATCCCACAAAACCTGCGCATGCGCATCCCACAAATCCTCGCACGTGTTTTTACTCGACTAGCCTGCGGGATGCATTCTCTCGCACGTGTTTTTACTCGACTAGCCTGCGGGATGCATCCTCTCGCACGTGTTTTTGCTCGACTAGCCATGCGCATCCCAAAAAACCTGCGCATGCGCATCCCAAAAAACCTGCGCATGCGCATCCCACAAAACCTGCGCATGCGCATCCCACAAATCCTCGCACGTGTTTTTACTCGACTAGCCTGCGGGATGCATTCTCTCGCACGTGTTTTTACTCGACTAGCCTGCGGGATGCATCCTCTCGCACGTGTTTTTGCTCGACTAGCCATGCGCATCCCAAAAATCCTGCACATGCGCATCCCAAAAAACCTGCGCATGCGCATCCCACAAAACCTCGCACGTGTTTTTACTCGACTAGCCTGCGGGATGCATCGTCTCGCACGTGTTCTTACTCGACTAGCCTGCGGGATGCATCCTCTCGCACGTGTTTTTGCTCGACTAGCCATGCGCATCCCAAAAAACCTGCGCATGCGCATCCCAAAAAATCTGCGCATGCGCATCCCACAAAACCTCGCACGTGTTTTTACTCGACTAGCCTGCGGGATGCATCCTCTCGCACGTGTTTTTGCTCGGCTAGCCTGCGGGATGCATCCTCTCGCACGTGTTTTTGCTCGACTAGCCATGCGCATCCCAAAAAACCTGCGCATGCGCATCCCGAAAAACCTGCGCATGCGCATCCCACAAAACCTCGCACGTGTTTTTACTCGACTAGCCTGCGGGATGCATCCTCTCGCACGTGTTTTTACTCGACTAGCCTGCGGGATGCATCCTCTCGCACGTGTTTTTACTCGACTGGCCTGCGGGATGCATCGTCTCGCACGTGTTTTTACTCGACTAGCCTGCGGGATGCATCCTCTCGCACGTGTTTTTGCTCGACTAGCCATGCGCATCCCAAAAAACCTGCGCATGCGCATCCCAAAAAATCTGCGCATGCGCATCCCACAAAACCTGCGCATGCGCATCCCACAAAACCTCGCACGTGTTTGTGCTCGACTAGCCTGCGGGATGCATCCTCTCGCACGTGTTTTTACTCGACTACCCTGCAGGATGCATCCTCTCGCACGTGTTTTTGCTCGACTAGCCATGCGCATCCCAAAAAACCTGCGCATGCGCATCCCAAAAAACCTGCGCATGCGCATCCCACAAAACCTACGCATGCGCATCCCACAAATCCTCGCACGTGTTTTTACTCGACTAGCCTGCGGGATGCATTCTCTCGCACGTGTTTTTACTCGACTAGCCTGCGGGATGCAGCCTCTCGCACGTGTTTTTGCTCGGCTAGCCTGCGGGATGCATCCTCTCGCACGTGTTTTTGCTCGACTAGCCATGCGCATCCCAAAAAACCTGCGCATGCGCATCCCAAAAAACCTGCGCATGCGCATCCCACAAAACCTCGCACGTGTTTTTACTCGACTAGCCTGCGGGATGCATCCTCTCGCACGTGTTTTTACTCGACTAGCCTGCGGGGTGCATCCTCTAGCACGTGTTTTTACTCGACTGGCCTGCGGGATGCATCGTCTCGCACGTGTTTTTACTCGACTAGCCTGCGGGATGCATCCTCTCGCACGTGTTTTTGCTCGACTAGCCATGCGCATCCCAAAAAACCTGCGCATGCGCATCCCAAAAAATCTGCGCATGCGCATCCCACAAAACCTGCGCATGCGCATCCCACAAAACCTCGCACGTGTTTGTGCTCGACTAGCCTGCGGGATGCATCCTCTCGCACGTGTTTTTACTCGACTACCCTGCAGGATGCATCCTCTCGCACGTGTTTTTGCTCGACTAGCCATGCGCATCCCAAAAAACCTGCGCATGCGCATCCCAAAAAACCTGCGCATGCGCTGTGACGTGGCAGCGTTGCCGACGTCTGTCCGAACCCTTTTAACCGAGACCGGGTCACTCGCGAGCCGATACGAATCGAAGCGAGCGTAGCGATCGATCTCCCTGGAGACAACCGGCCTCCAGCGGCGGAAAATTTATCGCATTTGAATGTCGCGCCGCTGGGCGCGACACGGAGTTTCAGGACCTGCTCCCTTGCAAGGGGAGCCGACACCTATCCGCAGCTGCTAATTGGCGAAAGCCATTACGGGAAGACGCCCGGCCGACCTATCACGCGACGGCGCGAACGAGGAAGACAACGGGGATTGGACCGAGCTCGGATTTACCAACCCGGAGATGCCGACGAGGAAATGACTTCGTAGGGACGCTCATCGGCCCAACCTTGCCGACTCTCACCCGGGAACAGCCACGAGAGCTCACCTGGAATAGCTCGGGTCCATCCCCTCGCCCTCGCAGCGTTATCGGACGCGGCCCCGAGAAAATGAACAATTGTCGGAGGCCCGGGTCCGAATTCCCTGAATTCGGCCCTGTAGCGAGGAGCCACGCGATAGGTCCGACCGTAGTAGCAGCAAGGATAGATGAGGAAGTAGTGGGGGACGCCCCGTTTCCGCGTTCCGAGCCGACGCGAAGTGTGTCACTAGGACGAAGGACCCAGTAGTAGCTTCACGCATTCTCTAACCGCGTTGTCGTCAGAAAAAGTACTGTGCTACGACCGCTATTGTCGGGCTTGAGCCGTGCCGTTTGGTAAGTACCGGTCATAATACTGCGACTAAAGTTCTGTGATTGCTCGTGTTGGCTCGGGACGTCTTTTGGAAGGTTCTGTAACCTATTTGCGCGGGCTAAGTGCTTCGGCGCGTCCGGGGTCCGAGACGAGTGTTCTCGCGCCGGCGCCGAAGCAGTGTGTCGTAGCGATCCCGAGTGGTTTTGCGGGACGTACGAATTTCGATTGCGGCCCTTTAGATTCACGATCCTCGGAAGTTCCACGGTGGGACGACGCGACGCGCCCGCTTCGATCTCGCTACGTGTTTGCCGTCCTCGCCTAGTCTCTTCGCACTGCGACGCGTATTCTATCGGGGCTCGGCGGAAATCGTGCCTTTCCAGGCTTGTATCATTCACGCGGAATCCTGTGACCGCCGAGTCCGACGCGAACCGGGAATATTACGCGCGAACGACCGAACACCCGTCGAAATCGATCGAGATCGCGCCGGCGGCCATCTTGTTTGCCACCGGCTCTCGCCGGTGGCCTGTCAACGTTAATTCCCGAGATAATAAACGATCTTTGTCTGCCGTAAATGTCTCGGTTCATTCTTTCCCTGTGAGAAACGTTCCCGTCGCGGGGAATGCCCCGTCCTTCATCCCACGTGTAACCTTGGACCCTTCTATCGCTATCCCAGGTCGCGCAATCCTCGGGTGTTCGGAAAAGTGATCCCTCGGGTTTGAACCCCGATTGTTTTCGTGCGGCACGAGTGCGTGCCTGGCGCCCGTAGGTTCCTTTTCGAGCGCTCGAGGGTGAACAATTTCGAATACGCGAGTGATTGTTTGTCCCGGGAGGACCACGTTTCGCGCGACCGAGCGTGGCCCGGCCGTCAGGCCATAATTTCCCGAGTCCGGCCACCGATTCTGTCGAGAACCGGTGAACGGCGTGACAAATTGGCGCCCGAACAGTTCAAATCTCTCGCAGAGGAAGCGATTTGAGAAAAGGCTTGTTCGTACCGACACGGGGAGAGGCGCCGGGCTCTCACAGGAGAAAATATATTATCGGCGAGGAAAGACGAGTCACAGAGACGAAGCGAGCCGCGGCGTAATAGAGACACGCGACCCGTGTAAACATTTTTTTTCTCTCTCTCGTTCATTCAGTCGGGAGAATCGAGCCAGCACGGAATTGTATTACAATCTGATATTTACTGTCTACAAGGTTCACCTTGTAAGTGTTTCGTGTGCCATTCCAGCGGCTAAGCGTAGATACCGGGTGACCACAATTATACCGATTAAATATTTGATTATTTAATAAATTATTATTTCTGAAAGTGTTGGTCTATTGGTTGCAGTATTTATTTATTTATTTGTTTGTTGAAGAGTTTATTTATTTATTTATTAATTTATTTATTGTAAATCTCTAGTCATGTAATTCGTTCAAATTATTTATTATTACTAAATTATTTATTTATTAATTTATTTAATTACTTATTTGTTGTCTACGAATTTTATCATTTATTAATTTTTTTTTAACGTCTCCAAAGAGGTTTAGGGGGGACAACCTTCGTAGGTTGTGGGGTCTCGCGGTCGGTTGCGTGGTACGGGCGACTATCGCACTTGCTGGTACGGGACGCGCCAACGAGTGCGACCCACCAGCGGGTCGAGGGTGCCCCTCGCAAACCGACACGCGGGATATAGCGCGCGGAGGTTGTACCACTAAAACTCGTTCGAGGAGACGCAGTTTAATTAAACCCCTATTTTGGTTTTGTCGGGGTCACCCGCCAAAAAGAAAATTAGTTATCGAGGCCTGGAATGACGCACGACCGATAGAATTTATGCAAAATTGATTGAAATTTATTGTGTATTTTCCCCAAAAAATTTTGTCGCCCACCCACATGTTTTTTTATGATGTTTTTTTTATGTGGTGTTGGGGGAAAGTATGGTGTTTGAGATGTCAATGTGGTAGCCTAGACGAGTGCCGTCTTAACCTCGATTAGATTCGTTCGGGTTGTATTTGTGATTTTCGAATGAAATTAGCGAAATATCGTACACCCCTCAAGTATAGATTGCGACGGCTAGCGCTGGCCGAGAAAAGGAGGAGGGGGTACGACGATTAGTTACAGAAAACGCGTGTGAACACTGTCGACGGGCAGTAGAACGCGATTAGGTTACTCGATAGGAGACTTACTCTTTCCTGCCGCGAAGATAAGAAAGATGAATTGCCGGGGGAAGGCCGCGTAAGAAAAATCGGATTTTTCGTTTGCTCGCGGGTACAAAGTGGATACGCGTTCTCTCTCTCTCGAATAATTTCCGCAATTAGAGCGGCCGGCATTCGTGTAACGCGGCCGGCGAACCCGACCCCTATCCATTATACCGTACAACCGCAACCAGAGTAGTCAGGGACCGAAGCCCCGGAAATGAGAAGCCTACTTAATATACCGAAAAGGGAACGGTCCAACTCGGAAGAGCGATCAGTTTACGGAGACGCGATGGAACAGGAGTGGGTATCCGAAGCGGGCCCCTCGGGGTACGTAAGGGGCAAGAGAGAGAGGTCACCCCCTCACGAAGTAATCCTCCCAGTCCCCACATCCCGAGTACCGAGCGGAGCGAGACCTCGAGACCTTTATTACCAGGGAACACCCATCGTCGACATAATGCGACGATGGAAATTAAAATTCACCGGAGAACCGGAAGAGGACCCTGAGGAGTTTCTAGAAGATCTAGAGCTACAACGGGAGTATTGTAATATCGCAAGAAGCGACCTGTTACGTTGTTTAGCGGTATGTCTCGGGGGAACCGCAAAGCATTGGTACAAGGAGGAGGGGGCGGAGTGTACAACATGGGAGGAATTCGCGGAGGCTTTTAGGGAATTTTTCGGGGAAACGGACTACCAGGACACTCTGGTACGCAGAATAAAAGATAATTATCAGGAGAAGGATGAACCGGTACGCGAATACATTATGAAAATGTCGGTTTTATTTAAGAGATTACAGCCACCGTGGTCGGAACAGAAAAAGGCGAAGCGGTTATATTGGGGCGCAAGGCCATCCCTGCAGCGTTCCATAGCGATCGGTTCGATAGCTACGGTGAGAGAACTGCGTAAACAGTTAATTGAAGCTGAACGGGAGATAGAGCAAAGGAACAAGAAGGGGCCGAAATCCTCGCGGGAGGACCGCCCCGGATCCGCTTCAGATTCCCCCCGATACTCGCGCTCTAGATCGGAAACGCGGAATAGATCAGTCCGTTTCGAGTATGCGAACGCGGTAGCAACCACCAGCGGGGACGAGACGGGAGATTCGGACGCGAGTTCATTTAAATCTGCCGGGGGGAGCTCGAGATCTGGGTCGGGAACTCGCGAACCCAAGGCGGCGCTAAGGAAGAGTGTTCCACAAGCCACGCCGAAGGGAAGCGAAAAATCCCGATCCGGAAAAACATCACGGGACCCCTCGCGTGAGCCCCGCCCTCGCGCGGCGGAGATGACCGCAGCCGTAACAACAGGCCAATGGGACTCGCACGATAAACAGCGTGCGAACGGAGGGATTCGGCTGCAATGTTGGAATTGCCGTAAGACCGGTCACCTCTCACGCCATTGCCGAGAAGAACGTCGGTTACATTGTTACGGTTGCGGGGCGGGAGGTGTCACGATGAAACGTTGCCAAAGGTGTCGACCGCGATCGGGAAACGACAGGGGGAGTCAATCGGAGCGGCCGGAGAGACTCCACCCGAATTGATATCGGCCCGCGTAGTAACGGTCGGGGACAAATGCCGCCCTCCTTTGCTAACCGTGGACGCATTTATCGGCAAAATGGCCACGCGCGCCCTAATCGATTCGGGGTCGTCCCTGACATTTGTTAGTCGGGACGTCCTCGGTAAAGTTAAGGGCACTAGGGTCGAGCTCATTAAAGCGGGAAAACCGTGCTATTTCCTTCTTGCCACGGGGGCTTTGGATCGTGCCGAAGACGAGGCACATTTTCAGTTAAGAATAGGCGAAGAGAGACGCGTGATAGCCGCGAAGGTCCTAGACAATCTCGTGACCCCCCTACTGCTAGGTACGGATTCGATAGCGAAGTTCGGCATAGTAGCGGAATACCATAACGCTGTCTGGTATTTCGCGTCGCGGCCCGGTGATAGGTTCCGTTTCGAAGATACCCCCCCTAGCGCGGTATGTTGTGGTCTGCAGATTTTAACGGACAGTGAAAGGAGTCGCTTAGACGCCTTCCTCGAGTCCACGTTGCCGGAATTCGACAAAATGACGGGCATAACGGACTTGATCAGCCACAGAATCGATGTGGGTGACCATCAACCTATTAAACAGCGATACTATGCCGTCTCCCCGAAAGTACAGGAGGCCATATACCAGGAAGTAGATAAACTACTGGCCGACGGCATAATAGAGCCATCGCAGAGTGCCTGGTCAAGTCCGATAGTGATGGTCAAGAAGGCCAATGGTACGTACCGCTTCTGTCTCGATTTTCGGAAAGTTAACGAGGTCTCGAGGAAAGACGCGTATCCGCTGCCGCTCATGACACAGATTCTCGACAAATTACGTTCGGCGAAATACATTTCGACAATCGACCTCAGTCAGGCGTATTTTCAAATTCCCCTGGAAGAGAAAAGCCGGGAAATAACAGCTTTCACGGTCCCGGGGAAGGGCCTATTCCATTTCCGCCGCATGCCGTACGGACTGTCAGGCGCGCCCGCAACTTTTCAGAGATTATTAGACCGATTGATAGGGCCGGAAATGGAGCCGCACGCGTTTTCGTATTTAGACGATATCATTATCGTCACCAAGACGTTCACGGAACATCTCGTGTGGCTCGATAGAGTGTTGAATAAGATCAAAAAGGCTGGTCTAATAATCAATGCGAAAAAGTGCGAGTTTTGCCGACAGGAAGTCCGGTACTTGGGCTTCGTGGTGAGCCGAGAGGGGCTAAAGGTGGATGCGGAGAAAGTGCAACCCGTATTATCGTTCCCTCCGCCGAAAACGGTGAAGCAGGTGCGACGTTTCCTTGGAATGGCTTCTTGGTATAGAAGATTCATCCCGGGATTCGCCACACTTGCTGAACCATTAAATGGCCTTTTACGGAAAGACCGTGCATGGGAATGGAAGGACGATCAACAAACCGCCTTCGAATCCCTTCGAGACGCGATAGCCTCAGCACCTACCCTCTCGTGCCCGAATTTCGAAGTCCCCTTCACAGTACAGACGGACGCAAGTACGGTGGGACTAGGCGCCGTATTAACGCAGGAGGTCGATGAAGTCGAAAGAGTTATCGCATTCGCGAGTAGATCTCTATCGGTACCGGAGAGAAAATATTCCGCCACGGAATTGGAATGCCTCGCGATCGTCTGGGCGGTGGAGAAGTTTCGACCCTACTTGGAGGGGTACGCGTTCACGGTGGTGACGGACCACAACAGCCTGCGCTGGCTTAGAACGTTGAAGAACCCAACGGGTAGGTTAGCACGGTGGGCCCTGCAGCTAATGGAATACGATTTTAAAGTGGTATATCGGCAGGGCGCCCTGAATAAAGTGCCGGATGCACTATCGCGAGCATTCGAGGGGGAGGGGGTCGAAGAAAACGGGACACACGTTGTGGCAACAATACGAGCGAATTGGTACGAGGGGAAGTTCGCGGAAGTAGAGCGGAACCCGAATAAAAATAAGGACTGGTCCATTCGGGACGGGGAACTATTTTGCCGCCGTACCGATCCCCTCATCGCGGAAACACTGGGGTCAGATGGGGGTGAATGGAAACTGGTGATACCGGAGGATCGCAGAACCGAGATCCTGCAAGAGGCGCATGACAATCCGCAGGCAGGGCATCTGGGCGTCGAAAAGACGTACCAGCGTATCGCGTCCCGCTATTACTGGCCTGGCATGTACAGGACAGTGGTCGAATACGTGAGACGCTGTAATACCTGTCAACTCACGAAAGTGGAGCAAGCACTTCCACCGGGGTTGATGGGTCGGCGCCGTGTTGACACGCCATGGTCAGTGGTAGCAGCGGACATAATGGGCCCGTTTCCGCCTGGCAGGACCGGCAATGTTTACCTCCTGGTGATCCAGGATCTATTCACGAAATGGATTGAGTGTACCCCGCTCCGAAAAGCGACCGGCCAAAAGATTGCCGAGGCACTCGAGGCGTTAATCTTCTCGCGTTGGGGGACTCCGGACGTCCTATTAACGGATAACGGTACGGAGTTCGCCAACAAAAGTATTCGGGAGCTCGCGGAAGAGTACGGGATCCGACTCACTACGACCCCCCCGTACCATCCGCAGGCCAATCCGATAGAGCGCGTTAATCGAATTCTGAAGACAATGATCGTAGCATATATTGGTAGGGATCACCGAGATTGGGACCTTAATTTACCGCAGTTCAGATTCGCATATAATACCGCGCACCATTCCGTGCTACAGGCCTCTCCCGCGTTTCTGAATTTCGGGCGAGAGCCACGACCGGCGAAGTGCGTAAGGGCAAGCGTGGACCCACCTGTCGACCTCGAGGTGACCTCCAACGACACGTGGAAGAAAAGAGTGTCACAGTTGCCGTCGCTAAGGCACTGGATGTTGGAGAACCTCGAGGACGCGTATAAGAGACAGGCGCACTATTATAATTTGCGACGTAGGGATAAGGAATTTAACGTCGGGGATAGGGTAATGAAGCGACAGCGAGTACTCTCCTCGGCGGCAAATTATGTGGCGGCAAAACTAGTGCCGAAATTTATCGGCCCCGTCACGGTCACGCAGAAGTTATCGCCGGGGGTGTACGTCCTAACCGCGGAGGACGGACGCAGCCTCGGCAAAGCCCACATAGAGGATCTCAAGCCATACTTCCCCCCACAGCCACCAACGAACACCAATTGATATCGTAGGATCTTCCCGTTTCACAGATTACCGTCCTGTCCACTAGAAAAAAAAAAAGGAAACACGATGGAGGACCAGTCATGGGTGGATGCCTGGATGAAGGCATTATTGGGGCTCCCGAGTGGGGAAACAATTACCACCCCCGAAGAAGACTCCGCGGAAGAAACGCGGCACCAAATTGAAGATCCTGCCGAGGAACGGAAGGAAGGGGAAGAGGAGCCACCAAGCGTCCAACAGGAGGACGAAGGGGACGCGGAGCAGACGGACGAAATAATTCGCCTAGGCCTCCTGGCGGCATTGCGGGCGTTATACCCGTCGGCCACGACCTCGGGGGAGGAGGAGCCCGACCGGGAAGAAGCAGAGGTACCGGGGGGGATGTCGGAAGAACCCCCCCCATTAGGCTCACCGGTCCCAACATCACAACCCCGGGAGGAGCAAATGGCGGTGATACTGGCCTGGGCACAGGCCTTCGGCAGGGGAGGACCCCGCGGACGGGAAAGGTGGGCTAAAATATCGAACCCGGACTCAAGCTTTAGACCGATCCCAGCAGCTCAGGTCAAGCCGGGCCCGAGTCCGAGGTCTTTACCAACGGCCGTCGTACCGCCAGCAGCAGGAGGAAGAAGCCAGAACCGGCAACACGAAAACGTGGAGGCGAGGATGCGGCGCATCCAAGAGCAACAGCGCCGAACGGTTGAGGTACTGGCCCCGGGAGGACAGGAGGAAGTACCTCGAAGTCCAAACGGAGGCAGGCAAGAGGGAAGGGCGATCCCGGCGGGCGGACCCAGGTGGCGGGGAGCCGCGAAGAAGAAGCGCGGGTGCGAAGTGGAATTCGGCTGTTGGAGATGCCACAGCATGGAACACACCCATCATGAGTGCCGCAAGCCACAAAGATGGGATTATTGCTTCCGGTGTGGGCGACCGTTTTACACGGTTAAGACGTGCCCCGAATGCAAGGATACATGGAGAACGGGGGGGCCACGGCATGACCGGGGGCCTAAATGGTAGGCGGTCGCCCACCACCGGACTGAGGGCTGCAACATCGCCGACAGCCGAAGAGGAGAGGAGAAAAAGAAATAAGACTGTAAGAGCTAATCAGAAAGAAGACCAAAGATAAAGTATTTATTTTAGTTTCGTGTGTGGGAAACCTTGCCGCGCCAACAGGCACGTAAAAGTTAGATTATTTTTTTTTTGAAGGTCCCACACAATTTTTTTTGCCGCACCTAAGCGTGCTTTAATGTTCCTCTTTGCCGCGCCAAGGCGCATAATAAAAACGTTTAATAATAAGGGAGGATAGTCGCTTCATTCACCCCCACCCCGTCGTCGTCAAGCGTCCGGGCCAAGCGGGGCCCGGCAAAAGCGTAAGTTTCGTTTCAGATGCGTGCCGGCGGTATGAGCAGGCCTCGTCAACAGGAAAGAAGTAAGGAGGTTAAGATTGCAGGTACTTGTCTGGGACTGGTGTTGTCGGGTTCGTACATGTCTCTATGTTGGTTTTGGGATACACCACGGAACTCTGAGGATGATCGATCGTCACCGAGCCCACGAATGAAATGACCGGTAACTGCCAAGCGGTGTGCCCCGGTCTCCTTTAGGGGGGGAGGAGTTGTGACGTGGCAGCGTTGCCGACGTCTGTCCGAACCCTTTTAACCGAGACCGGGTCACTCGCGAGCCGATACGAATCGAAGCGAGCGTAGCGATCGATCTCCCTGGAGACAACCGGCCTCCAGCGGCGGAAAATTTATCGCATTTGAATGTCGCGCCGCTGGGCGCGACACGGAGTTTCAGGACCTGCTCCCTTGCAAGGGGAGCCGACACCTATCCGCAGCTGCTAATTGGCGAAAGCCATTACGGGAAGACGCCCGGCCGACCTATCACGCGACGGCGCGAACGAGGAAGACAACGGGGATTGGACCGAGCTCGGATTTACCAACCCGGAGATGCCGACGAGGAAATGACTTCGTAGGGACGCTCATCGGCCCAACCTTGCCGACTCTCACCCGGGAACAGCCACGAGAGCTCACCTGGAATAGCTCGGGTCCATCCCCTCGCCCTCGCAGCGTTATCGGACGCGGCCCCGAGAAAATGAACAATTGTCGGAGGCCCGGGTCCGAATTCCCTGAATTCGGCCCTGTAGCGAGGAGCCACGCGATAGGTCCGACCGTAGTAGCAGCAAGGATAGATGAGGAAGTAGTGGGGGACGCCCCGTTTCCGCGTTCCGAGCCGACGCGAAGTGTGTCACTAGGACGAAGGACCCAGTAGTAGCTTCACGCATTCTCTAACCGCGTTGTCGTCAGAAAAAGTACTGTGCTACGACCGCTATTGTCGGGCTTGAGCCGTGCCGTTTGGTAAGTACCGGTCATAATACTGCGACTAAAGTTCTGTGATTGCTCGTGTTGGCTCGGGACGTCTTTTGGAAGGTTCTGTAACCTATTTGCGCGGGCTAAGTGCTTCGGCGCGTCCGGGGTCCGAGACGAGTGTTCTCGCGCCGGCGCCGAAGCAGTGTGTCGTAGCGATCCCGAGTGGTTTTGCGGGACGTACGAATTTCGATTGCGGCCCTTTAGATTCACGATCCTCGGAAGTTCCACGGTGGGACGACGCGACGCGCCCGCTTCGATCTCGCTACGTGTTTGCCGTCCTCGCCTAGTCTCTTCGCACTGCGACGCGTATTCTATCGGGGCTCGGCGGAAATCGTGCCTTTCCAGGCTTGTATCATTCACGCGGAATCCTGTGACCGCCGAGTCCGACGCGAACCGGGAATATTACGCGCGAACGACCGAACACCCGTCGAAATCGATCGAGATCGCGCCGGCGGCCATCTTGTTTGCCACCGGCTCTCGCCGGTGGCCTGTCAACGTTAATTCCCGAGATAATAAACGATCTTTGTCTGCCGTAAATGTCTCGGTTCATTCTTTCCCTGTGAGAAACGTTCCCGTCGCGGGGAATGCCCCGTCCTTCATCCCACGTGTAACCTTGGACCCTTCTATCGCTATCCCAGGTCGCGCAATCCTCGGGTGTTCGGAAAAGTGATCCCTCGGGTTTGAACCCCGATTGTTTTCGTGCGGCACGAGTGCGTGCCTGGCGCCCGTAGGTTCCTTTTCGAGCGCTCGAGGGTGAACAATTTCGAATACGCGAGTGATTGTTTGTCCCGGGAGGACCACGTTTCGCGCGACCGAGCGTGGCCCGGCCGTCAGGCCATAATTTCCCGAGTCCGGCCACCGATTCTGTCGAGAACCGGTGAACGGCGTGACAGCGCATCCCACAAAACCTGCGCATGCGCATCCCACAAATCCTCGCACGTGTTTTTACTCGACTAGCCTGCGGGATGCATCCTCTCGCACGTGTTTTTACTCGACTAGCCTGCGGGATGCATCCTCTCGCACGTGTTTTTGCTCTACTAGCCATGCGCATCCCAAAAAACCTGCACATGCGCATCCCAAAAAACCTGCGCATGCGCATCCCACAAAACCTGCGCATGCGCATCCCACAAAACCTCGCACGTGTTTTTACTCGACTAGCCTGCGGGATGCATCCTCTCGCACGTGTTTTTACTCGACTGGCCTGCGGGATGCATCGTCTCGCACGTGTTTTTACTCGACTAGCCTGCGGGATGCATCCTCTCGCACGTGTTTTTGCTCGACTAGCCATGCGCATCCCAAAAAACATGCGCATGCGCATCCCAAAAAACCTGCGCATGCGCATCCCACAAAACCTGCGCATGCGCATCCCACAAAACCTCGAACGTGTTTTTACTCGACTAGCCTGCGGGATGCATCCTCTCGCACGTGTTTTTACTCGACTAGCCTGCGGGATGCATCCTCTCGCACGTGTTTTTACTCGACTACCCTGCGGGATGCATCCTCTCGCATGTGTTTTTGCTCGACTTGCCATGCGCATCCCAAAAAACCTGCGCATGCGCATCCCAAAAAACCTGCGCATGCGCATCCCACAAAACCTGCGTATGCGCATCCCACAAAACCTCGCACGTGTTTTTACTCGACTAGCCTGCGGGATGCATCCTCTCGCACGTGTTTTTACTCGACTAGCCTGCGGGATGCATCCTCTCGCACGCGTTTTTACTCGACTAGCCTGCGGGATGCATCCTCTCGCACGTGTTTTTACTCGACTAGGCTACGGGATGCATCGTCTCGCACGTGTTTTTACTCGACTAGCCTGCGGGATGCATCCTCTCGCACGTGTTTTTGCTCGACTAGCCTGCGGGATGCATCCTCTCGCACGTGTTTGTGCTCGACTACCCTGCGGGATGCATCCTCTCGCACGTGTTTTTGCTCGACTATCCATGCGCATCCCAAAAAACCTGCGCATGCGCATCCCAAAAAATCTGCGCATGCGCATCCCACAAAACCTGCGCATGCGCATCCCACAAAACCTCGCACGTGTTTGTGCTCGACTAGACTGCGGGATGCATCCTTTCGCACGTGTTTTTACTCGACTAGCCTGCGGGATGCATCCTCTCGCACGTGTTTTTGCTCGACTAGCCATGCGCATCCCAAAAAACCTGCGCATGCGCATCCCAAAAAACCTGCGCATGCGCATCCCACAAAACCTGCGCATGCGCATCCCACAAATCCTCGCACGTGTTTTTACTCGACTAGCCTGCGGGATGCATTCTCTCGCACGTGTTTTTACTCGACTAGCCTGCGGGATGCATCCTCTCGCACGTGTTTTTGCTCGACTAGCCATGCGCATCCCAAAAATCCTGCACATGCGCATCCCAAAAAACCTGCGCATGCGCATCCCACAAAACCTCGCACGTGTTTTTACTCGACTAGCCTGCGGGATGCATCCTCTCGCACGTGTTTTTACTCGACTAGCCTGCGGGATGCATCCTCTCGCACGTGTTTTTGCTCGACTAGCCTGCGGGATGCATCCTCTCGTACGTGTTTTTGCTAGACTAGCCTGCGGGATGCATCCTCTCGCACGTGTTTTTGCTCGACTAGCCTGCGGGATGCATCCTCTCGCACGTGTTTTTACTCGACTAGTCTGCGGGATGCATCCTCTCGCACGTGTTTTTACTCGACTACCCTGCGGGATGCATCCTCTCGCACGTGTTTTTGCTCGACTAGCCATGCGCATCCCAAAAAAACTGCGCATGCGCATCCCAAAAAACCTGCGCATGCGCATCCCACAAAACCTGCGCATGCGCATCCCACAAATCCTCGCACGTGTTTTTACTCGACTAGCCTGCGGGATGCATCCTCTCGCACGTGTTTTTACTCGACTAGCCTGCGGGATGCATCCTCTCGCACGTGTTTTTGCTCGACTAGCCATGCGCATCCCAAAAAACCTGCACATGCGCATCCCAAAAAACCTGCGCATGCGCATACCACAAAACCTGCGCATGCGCATCCCACAAAACCTCGCACGTGTTTTTACTCGACTAGCCTGCGGGATGCATCCTCTCGCACGTGTTTTTACTCGACTGGCCTGCGGGATGCATCGTCTCGCACGTGTTTTTACTCGACTAGCCTGCGGGATGCATCCTCTCCCACGTGTTTTTGCTCGACTAGCCATGCGCATCCCAAAAAACCTGCGCATGCGCATCCCACAAAACCTGCGCATGCGCATCCCACAAAACCTCGCACGTGTTTTTACTCGACTAGCCTGCGGGATGCATCCTCTCGCACGTGTTTTTACTCGACTGGCCTGCGGGATGCATCGTCTCGCACGTGTTCTTACTCGACTAGCCTGCGGGATGCATCCTCTCGCACGTGTTTTTGCTCGACTAGCCATGCGCATCCCAAAAAACCTGCGCATGCGCATCCCAAAAAATCTGCGCATGCGCATCCCACAAAACCTCGCACGTGTTTTTACTCGACTAGCCTGCGGGATGCATCCTCTCGCACGTGTTTTTGCTCGGCTAGCCTGCGGGATGCATCCTCTCGCACGTGTTTTTGCTCGACTAGCCATGCGCATCCCAAAAAACCTGCGCATGCGCATCCCAAAAAACCTGCGCATGCGCATCCCAAAAAACCTGCGCATGCGCATCCCACAAAACCTCGCACGTGTTTTTACTCGACTAGCCTGCGGGATGCATCCTCTCGCACGTGTTTTTACTCGACTAGCCTGCGGGATGCATCCTCTCGCACGTGTTTTTACTCGACTGGCCTGCGGGATGCATCGTCTCGCACGTGTTTTTACTCGACTAGCCTGCGGGATGCATCCTCTCGCACGTGTTTTTGCTCGACTAGCCATGCGCATCCCAAAAAACCTGCGCATGCGCATCCCAAAAAATCTGCGCATGCGCATCCCACAAAACCTGCGCATGCGCATCCCACAAAACCTCGCACGTGTTTGTGCTCGACTAGCCTGCGGGATGCATCCTCTCGCACGTGTTTTTACTCGACTACCCTGCAGGATGCATCCTCTCGCACGTGTTTTTGCTCGACTAGCCATGCGCATCCCAAAAAACCTGCGCATGCGCATCCCAAAAAACCTGCGCATGCGCATCCCACAAAACCTACGCATGCGCATCCCACAAATCTTCGCACGTGTTTTTACTCGACTAGCCTGCGGGATGCATTCTCTCGCACGTGTTTTTACTCGACTAGCCTGCGGTATGCATCCTCTCGCACGTGTTTTTGCTCGACTATCCATGCGCATCCCAAAAAACCTGCGCATGCGCATCCCAAAAAATCTGCGCATGCGCATCCCACAAAACCTGCGCATGCGCATCCCACAAAACCTCGCACGTGTTTGTGCTCGACTAGACTGCGGGATGCATCCTTTCGCACGTGTTTTTACTCGACTAGCCTGCGGGATGCATCCTCTCGCACGTGTTTTTGCTCGACTAGCCATGCGCATCCCAAAAAACCTGCGCATGCGCATCCCAAAAAACCTGCGCATGCGCATCCCACAAAACCTGCGCATGCGCATCCCACAAATCCTCGCACGTGTTTTTACTCGACTAGCCTGCGGGATGCATTCTCTCGCACGTGTTTTTACTCGACTAGCCTGCGGGATGCATCCTCTCGCACGTGTTTTTGCTCGACTAGCCATGCGCATCCCAAAAATCCTGCACATGCGCATCCCAAAAAACCTGCGCATGCGCATCCCACAAAACCTCGCACGTGTTTTTACTCGACTAGCCTGCGGGATGCATCCTCTCGCACGTGTTTTTACTCGACTAGCCTGCGGGATGCATCCTCTCGCACGTGTTTTTGCTCGACTAGCCATGCGCATCCCAAAAAACCTGCACATGCGCATCCCAAAAAACCTGCGCATGCGCATCCCACAAAACCTGCGCATGCGCATCCCACAAAACCTCGCACGTGTTTGTGCTCGACTAGACTGCGGGATGCATCCTTTCGCACGTGTTTTTACTCGACTAGCCTGCGGGATGCATCCTCTCGCACGTGTTTTTGCTCGACTAGCCATGCGCATCTCAAAAAACCTGCGCATGCGCATCCCACAAATCCTCGCACGTGTTTTTACTCGACTAGCCTGCGGGATGCATTCTCTCGCACGTGTTTTTACTCGACTAGCCTGCGGGATGCATCCTCTCGCACGTGTTTTTGCTCGACTAGCCATGCGCATCCCAAAAATCCTGCACATGCGCATCCCAAAAAACCTGCGCATGCGCATCCCACAAAACCTCGCACGTGTTTTTACTCGACTAGCCTGCGGGATGCATCCTCTCGCACGTGTTTTTACTCGACTAGCCTGCGGGATGCATCCTCTCGCACGTGTTTTTGCTCGACTAGCCATGCGCATCCCAAAAAACCTGCACATGCGCATCCCAAAAAACCTGCGCATTCGCATCCCACAAAACCTGCGCATGCGCATCCCACAAAACCTCGCACGTGTTTTTACTCGACTAGCCTGCGGGATGCATCCTCTCGCACGTGTTTTTACTCGACTGGCCTGCGGGATGCATCGTCTCGCACGTGTTCTTACTCGACTAGCCTGCGGGATGCATCCTCTCGCACGTGTTTTTGCTCGACTAGCCATGCGCATCCCAAAAAACCTGCGCATGCGCATCCCAAAAAATCTGCGCATGCGCATCCCACAAAACCTCGCACGTGTTTTTACTCGACTAGCCTGCGGGATGCATCCTCTCGCACGTGTTTTTGCTCGGCTAGCCTGCGGGATGCATCCTCTCGCACGTGTTTTTGCTCGACTAGCCATGCGCATCCCAAAAAACCTGCGCATGCGCATCCCGAAAAACCTGCGCATGCGCATCCCACAAAACCTCGCACGTGTTTTTACTCGACTAGCCTGCGGGATGCATCCTCTCGCACGTGTTTTTACTCGACTAGCCTGCGGGATGCATCCTCTCGCACGTGTTTTTACTCGACTGGCCTGCGGGATGCATCGTCTCGCACGTGTTTTTACTCGACTAGCCTGCGGGATGCATCCTCTCGCACGTGTTTTTGCTCGACTAGCCATGCGCATCCCAAAAAACCTGCGCATGCGCATCCCAAAAAATCTGCGCATGCGCATCCCACAAAACCTGCGCATGCGCATCCCACAAAACCTCGCACGTGTTTGTGCTCGACTAGCCTGCGGGATGCATCCTCTCGCACGTGTTTTTACTCGACTACCCTGCAGGATGCATCCTCTCGCACGTGTTTTTGCTCGACTAGCCATGCGCATCCCAAAAAACCTGCGCATGCGCATCCCAAAAAACCTGCGCATGCGCATCCCACAAAACCTACGCATGCGCATCCCACAAATCCTCGCACGTGTTTTTACTCGACTAGCCTGCGGGATGCATTCTCTCGCACGTGTTTTTACTCGACTAGCCTGCGGGATGCAGCCTCTCGCACGTGTTTTTGCTCGGCTAGCCTGCGGGATGCATCCTCTCGCACGTGTTTTTGCTCGACTAGCCATGCGCATCCCAAAAAACCTGCGCATGCGCATCCCAAAAAACCTGCGCATGCGCATCCCACAAAACCTCGCACGTGTTTTTACTCGACTAGCCTGCGGGATGCATCCTCTCGCACGTGTTTTTACTCGACTAGCCTGCGGGATGCATCCTCTAGCACGTGTTTTTACTCGACTGGCCTGCGGGATGCATCGTCTCGCACGTGTTTTTACTCGACTAGCCTGCGGGATGCATCCTCTCGCACGTGTTTTTGCTCGACTAGCCATGCGCATCCCAAAAAACCTGCGCATGCGCATCCCAAAAAATCTGCGCATGCGCATCCCACAAAACCTGCGCATGCGCATCCCACAAAACCTCGCACGTGTTTGTGCTCGACTAGCCTGCGGGATGCATCCTCTCGCACGTGTTTTTACTCGACTACCCTGCAGGATGCATCCTCTCGCACGTGTTTTTGCTCGACTAGCCATGCGCATCCCAAAAAACCTGCGCATGCGCATCCCAAAAAACCTGCGCATGCGCATCCCACAAAACCTGCGCATGCGCATCCCACAAATCCTCGCACGTGTTTTTACTCGACTAGCCTGCGGGATGCATCCTCTCGCACGTGTTTTTACTCGACTAGCCTGCGGGATGCATCCTCTCGCACGTGTTTTTGCTCTACTAGCCATGCGCATCCCAAAAAACCTGCACATGCGCATCCCAAAAAACCTGCGCATGCGCATCCCACAAAACCTGCGCATGCGCATCCCACAAAACCTCGCACGTGTTTTTACTCGACTAGCCTGCGGGATGCATCCTCTCGCACGTGTTTTTACTCGACTGGCCTGCGGGATGCATCGTCTCGCACGTGTTTTTACTCGACTAGCCTGCGGGATGCATCCTCTCGCACGTGTTTTTGCTCGACTAGCCATGCGCATCCCAAAAAACCTGCGCATGCGCATCCCAAAAAACCTGCGCATGCGCATCCCACAAAACCTGCGCATGCGCATCCCACAAAACCTCGAACGTGTTTTTACTCGACTAGCCTGCGGGATGCATCCTCTCGCACGTGTTTTTACTCGACTAGCCTGCGGGATGCATCCTCTCGCACGTGTTTTTACTCGACTACCCTGCGGGATGCATCCTCTCGCATGTGTTTTTGCTCGACTTGCCATGCGCATCCCAAAAAACCTGCGCATGCGCATCCCAAAAAACCTGCGCATGCGCATCCCACAAAACCTGCGTATGCGCATCCCACAAAACCTCGCACGTGTTTTTACTCGACTAGCCTGCGGGATGCATCCTCTCGCACGTGTTTTTACTCGACTAGCCTGCGGGATGCATCCTCTCGCACGCGTTTTTACTCGACTAGCCTGCGGGATGCATCCTCTCGCACGTGTTTTTACTCGACTAGGCTGCGGGATGCATCGTCTCGCACGTGTTTTTACTCGACTAGCCTGCGGGATGCATCCTCTCGCACGTGTTTTTGCTCGACTAGCCTGCGGGATGCATCCTCTCGCACGTGTTTGTGCTCGACTACCCTGCGGGATGCATCCTCTCGCACGTGTTTTTGCTCGACTATCCATGCGCATCCCAAAAAACCTGCGCATGCGCATCCCAAAAAATCTGCGCATGCGCATCCCACAAAACCTGCGCATGCGCATCCCACAAAACCTCGCACGTGTTTGTGCTCGACTAGACTGCGGGATGCATCCTTTCGCACGTGTTTTTACTCGACTAGCCTGCGGGATGCATCCTCTCGCACGTGTTTTTGCTCGACTAGCCATGCGCATCCCAAAAAACCTGCGCATGCGCATCCCACAAATCCTCGCACGTGTTTTTACTCGACTAGCCTGCGGGATGCATTCTCTCGCACGTGTTTTTACTCGACTAGCCTGCGGGATGCATCCTCTCGCACGTGTTTTTGCTCGACTAGCCATGCGCATCCCAAAAATCCTGCACATGCGCATCCCAAAAAACCTGCGCATGCGCATCCCACAAAACCTCGCACGTGTTTTTACTCGACTAGCCTGCGGGATGCATCCTCTCGCACGTGTTTTTACTCGACTAGCCTGCGGGATGCATCCTCTCGCACGTGTTTTTGCTCGACTAGCCATGCGCATCCCAAAAAACCTGCACATGCGCATCCCAAAAAACCTGCGCATGCGCATCCCACAAAACCTGCGCATGCGCATCCCACAAAACCTCGCACGTGTTTTTACTCGACTAGCCTGCGGGATGCATCCTCTCGCACGTGTTTTTACTCGACTGGCCTGCGGGATGCATCGTCTCGCACGTGTTCTTACTCGACTAGCCTGCGGGATGCATCCTCTCACACGTGTTTTTGCTCGACTAGCCATGCGCATCCCAAAAAACCTGCGCATGCGCATCCCAAAAAATCTGCGCATGCGCATCCCACAAAACCTCGCACGTGTTTTTACTCGACTAGCCTGCGGGATGCATCCTCTCGCACGTGTTTTTGCTCGGCTAGCCTGCGGGATGCATCCTCTCGCACGTGTTTTTGCTCGACTAGCCATGCGCATCCCAAAAATCCTGCACATGCGCATCCCAAAAAACCTGCGCATGCGCATCCCACAAAACCTCGCACGTGTTTTTACTCGACTAGCCTGCGGGATGCATCCTCTCGCACGTGTTTTTACTCGACTAGCCTGCGGGATGCATCCTCTCGCACGTGTTTTTGCTCGACTAGCCATGCGCATCCCAAAAAACCTGCACATGCGCATCCCAAAAAACCTGCGCATGCGCATCCCACAAAACCTGCGCATGCGCATCCCACAAAACCTCGCACGTGTTTTTACTCGACTAGCCTGCGGGATGCATCCTCTCGCACGTGTTTTTACTCGACTAGCCTGCGGGATGCATCCTCTCGCACGTGTTTTTACTCGACTAGCCTGCGGGATGCATCCTCTCGCACGTGTTTTTACTCGACTACCCTGCGGGATGCATCCTCTCGCATGTGTTTTTGCTCGACTTGCCATGCGCATCCCAAAAAACCTGCGCATGCGCATCCCAAAAAACCTGCGCATGCGCATCCCACAAAACCTGCGTATGCGCATCCCACAAAACCTCGCACGTGTTTTTACTCGACTAGCCTGCGGGATGCATCCTCTCGCACGTGTTTTTACTCGACTAGCCTGCGGGATGCATCCTCTCGCACGCGTTTTTACTCGACTAGCCTGCGGGATGCATCCTCTCGCACGTGTTTTTACTCGACTAGGCTGCGGGATGCATCGTCTCGCACGTGTTTTTACTCGACTAGCCTGCGGGATGCATCCTCTCGCACGTGTTTTTGCTAGACTAGCCTGCGGGATGCATCCTCTCGCACGTGTTTTTGCTCGACTAGCCTGCGGGATGCATCCTCTCGTACGTGTTTTTGCTAGACTAGCCTGCGGGATGCATCCTCTCGCACGTGTTTTTGCTCGACTAGCCTGCGGGATGCATCCTCTCGCACGTGTTTTTACTCGACTAGTCTGCGGGATGCATCCTCTCGCACGTGTTTTTACTCGACTACCCTGCGGGATGCATCCTCTCGCACGTGTTTTTGCTCGACTAGCCATGCGCATCCCAAAAAAACTGCGCATGCGCATCCCAAAAAACCTGCGCATGCGCATCCCACAAAACCTGCGCATGCGCATCCCACAAATCCTCGCACGTGTTTTTACTCGACTAGCCTGCGGGATGCATCCTCTCGCACGTGTTTTTACTCGACTAGCCTGCGGGATGCATCCTCTCGCACGTGTTTTTGCTCGACTTGCCATGCGCATCCCAAAAAACCTGCACATGCGCATCCCAAAAAACCTGCGCATGCGCATACCACAAAACCTGCGCATGCGCATCCCACAAAACCTCGCACGTGTTTTTACTCGACTAGCCTGCGGGATGCATCCTCTCGCACGTGTTTTTACTCGACTGGCCTGCGGGATGCATCGTCTCGCACGTGTTTTTACTCGACTAGCCTGCGGGATGCATCCTCTCCCACGTGTTTTTGCTCGACTAGCCATGCGCATCCCAAAAAACCTGCGCATGCGCATCCCAAAAAATCTGCGCATGCGCATCCCACAAAACCTCGCACGTGTTTTTACTCGACTAGCCTGCGGGATGCATCCTCTCGCACGTGTTTTTGCTCGGCTAGCCTGCGGGACGCATCCTCTCGCACGTGTTTTTGCTCGACTAGCCATGCGCATCCCAAAAAACCTGCGCATGCGCATCCCAAAAAACCTGCGCATGCGCATCCCAAAAAACCTGCGCATGCGCATCCCACAAAACCTCGCACGTGTTTTTACTCGACTAGCCTGCGGGATGCATCCTCTCGCACGTGTTTTTACTCGACTAGCCTGCGGGATGCATCCTCTCGCACGTGTTTTTACTCGACCGGCCTGCGGGATGCATCGTCTCGCACGTGTTTTTACTCGACTAGCCTGCGGGATGCATCCTCTCGCACGTGTTTTTGCTCGACTAGCCATGCGCATCCCAAAAAACCTGCGCATGCGCATCCCAAAAAATCTGCGCATGCGCATCCCACAAAACCTGCGCATGCGCATCCCACAAAACCTCGCACGTGTTTGTGCTCGACTAGCCTGCGGGATGCATCCTCTCGCACGTGTTTTTACTCGACTACCCTGCAGGATGCATCCTCTCGCACGTGTTTTTGCTCGACTAGCCATGCGCATCCCAAAAAACCTGCGCATGCGCATCCCAAAAAACATGCGCATGCGCATCCCACAAAACCTACGCATGCGCATCCCACAAATCCTCGCACGTGTTTTTACTCGACTAGCCTGCGGGATGCATTCTCTCGCACGTGTTTTTACTCGACTAGCCTGCGGGATGCATCCTCTCGCACGTGTTTTTGCTCGACTATCCATGCGCATCCCAAAAAACCTGCGCATGCGCATCCCAAAAAATCTGCGCATGCGCATCCCACAAAACCTGCGCATGCGCATCCCACAAAACCTCGCACGTGTTTGTGCTCGACTAGACTGCGGGATGCATCCTTTCGCACGTGTTTTTACTCGACTAGCCTGCGGGATGCATCCTCTCGCACGTGTTTTTGCTCGACTAGCCATGCGCATCCCAAAAAACCTGCGCATGCGCATCCCAAAAAACCTGCGCATGCGCATCCCACAAAACCTGCGCATGCGCATCCCACAAATCCTCGCACGTGTTTTTACTCGACTAGCCTGCGGGATGCATTCTCTCGCACGTGTTTTTACTCGACTAGCCTGCGGGATGCATCCTCTCGCACGTGTTTTTGCTCGACTAGCCATGCGCATCCCAAAAATCCTGCACATGCGCATCCCAAAAAACCTGCGCATGCGCATCCCACAAAACCTCGCACGTGTTTTTACTCGACTAGCCTGCGGGATGCATCCTCTCGCACGTGTTTTTACTCGACTAGCCTGCGGGATGCATCCTCTCGCACGTGTTTTTGCTCGACTAGCCATGCGCATCCCAAAAAACCTGCACATGCGCATCCCAAAAAACCTGCGCATGCGCATCCCACAAAACCTGCGCATGCGCATCCCACAAAACCTCGCACGTGTTTTTACTAGACTAGCCTGCGGGATGCATCCTCTCGCACGTGTTTTTACTCGACTGGCCTGCGGGATGCATCGTCTCGCACGTGTTTTTACTCGACTAGCCATGCGCATCCCAAAAAACCTGCGCATGCGCATCCCACAAAACCTCGCACGTGTTTTTACTCGACTAGCCATGCGCATCCCAAAAAACCTGCGCATGCGCATCCCAAAAGATCTGCGCATGCGCATCCCACAAAACCTCGCACGTGTTTTTACTCGACTAGCCTGCGGGATGCATCCTCTCGCACGTGTTTTTGCTCGGCTAGCCTGCGGGATGCATCCTCTCGCACGTGTTTTTGCTCGACTAGAAATGCGCATCCCAAAAAACCTGCGCATGCGCATCCCACAAAACCTCGCACGTGTTTTTACTCGACTAGCCTGCGGGATGCATCCTCTCGCACGTGTTTTTACTCGACTAGCCTGCGGGATGCATCCTCTCGCACGTGTTTTTACTCGACTGGCCTGCGGGATGCATCGTCTCGCACGTGTTTTTACTCGACTAGCCTGCGGGATGCATCCTCTCGCACGTGTTTTTGCTCGACTAGCCATGCGCATCCCAAAAAACCTGCGCATGCGCATCCCAAAAAACCTGCGCATGCGCATCCCACAAAACCTGCGCATGCGCACCCACAAATCCTCGCACGTGTTTTTACTCGACTAGCCTGCAGGATGCATTCTCTCGCACGTGTTTTTACTCGACTAGCCTGCGGGATGCATCCTCTCGCACGTGTTTTTGCTCGACTAGCCATGCGCATCCCAAAAATCCTGCACATGCGCATCCCAAAAAACCTGCGCATGCGCATCCCACAAAACCTCGCACGTGTTTTTACTCGACTAGCCTGCGGGATGCATCCTCTCGCACGTGTTTTTACTCGACTAGCCTGCGGGATGCATCCTCTCGCACGTGTTTTTGCTCGACTAGCCATGCGCATCCCAAAAAACCTGCACATGCGCATCCCAAAAAACCTGCGCATGCGCATCCCACAAAACCTGCGCATGCGCATCCCACAAAACCTCGCACGTGTTTTTACTCGACTAGCCTGCGGGATGCATCCTCTCGCACGTGTTTTTACTCGACTGGCCTGCGGGATGCATCGTCTCGCACGTGTTTTTACTCGACTAGCCATGCGCATCCCAAAAAACCTGCGCATGCGCATCCCACAAAACCTCGCACGTGTTTTTACTCGACTAGCCATGCGCATCCCAAAAAACCTGCGCATGCGCATCCCAAAAAATCTGCGCATGCGCATCCCACAAAACCTGCGCATGCGCATCCCACAAAACCTCGCACGTGTTTGTGCTCGACTAGCCTGCGGGATGCATCCTCTCGCACGTGTTTTTACTCGACTACCCTGCAGGATGCATCCTCTCGCACGTGTTTTTGCTCGACTAGCCATGCGCATCCCAAAAAACCTGCGCATGCGCATCCCAAAAAACCTGCGCATGCGCATCCCACAAAACCTGCGCATGCGCATCCCACAAATCCTCGCACGTGTTTTTACTCGACTAGCCTGCGGGATGCATTCTCTCGCACGTGTTTTTACTCGACTAGCCTGCGGGATGCATCCTCTCGCACGTGTTTTTGCTCGACTAGCCATGCGCATCCCAAAAATCCTGCACATGCGCATCCCAAAAAACCTGCGCATGCGCATCCCACAAAACCTCGCACGTGTTTTTACTCGACTAGCCTGCGGGATGCATCCTCTCGCACGTGTTTTTACTCGACTAGCCTGCGGGATGCATCCTCTCGCACGTGTTTTTGCTCTACTAGCCATGCGCATCCCAAAAAACCTGCACATGCGCATCCCAAAAAACCTGCGCATGCGCATCCCACAAAACCTGCGCATGCGCATCCCACAAAACCTCGCACGTGTTTTTACTCGACTAGCCTGCGGGATGCATCCTCTCGCACGTGTTTTTACTCGACTGGCCTGCGGGATGCATCGTCTCGCACGTGTTTTTACTCGACTAGCCTGCGGGATGCATCCTCTCGCACGTGTTTTTGCTCGACTAGCCATGCGCATCCCAAAAAACCTGCGCATGCGCATCCCAAAAAACCTGCGCATGCGCATCCCACAAAACCTGCGCATGCGCATCCCACAAAACCTCGAACGTGTTTTTACTCGACTAGCCTGCGGGATGCATCCTCTCGCACGTGTTTTTACTCGACTAGCCTGCGGGATGCATCCTCTCGCACGTGTTTTTACTCGACTACCCTGCGGGATGCATCCTCTCGCATGTGTTTTTGCTCGACTTGCCATGCGCATCCCAAAAAACCTGCGCATGCGCATCCCAAAAAACCTGCGCATGCGCATCCCACAAAACCTGCGTATGCGCATCCCACAAAACCTCGCACGTGTTTTTACTCGACTAGCCTGCGGGATGCATCCTCTCGCACGTGTTTTTACTCGACTAGCCTGCGGGATGCATCCTCTCGCACGCGTTTTTACTCGACTAGCCTGCGGGATGCATCCTCTCGCACGTGTTTTTACTCGACTAGGCTGCGGGATGCATCGTCTCGCACGTGTTTTTACTCGACTAGCCTGCGGGATGCATCCTCTCGCACGTGTTTTTACTCGACTACCCTGCGGGATGCATCCTCTCGCATGTGTTTTTGCTCGACTTGCCATGCGCATCCCAAAAAACCTGCGCATGCGCATCCCAAAAAACCTGCGCATGCGCATCCCACAAAACCTGCGTATGCGCATCCCACAAAACCTCGCACGTGTTTTTACTCGACTAGCCTGCGGGATGCATCCTCTCGCACGTGTTTTTACTCGACTAGCCTGCGGGATGCATCCTCTCGCACGCGTTTTTACTCGACTAGCCTGCGGGATGCATCCTCTCGCACGTGTTTTTACTCGACTAGCCTGCGGGATGCATCCTCTCGCACGTGTTTTTACTCGACTGGCCTGCGGGATGCATCGTCTCGCACGTGTTTTTACTCGACTAGCCTGCGGGATGCATCCTCTCGCACGTGTTTTTGCTCGACTAGCCATGCGCATCCCAAAAAACCTGCGCATGCGCATCCCAAAAAACCTGCGCATGCGCATCCCACAAAACCTGCGCATGCGCACCCACAAATCCTCGCACGTGTTTTTACTCGACTAGCCTGCAGGATGCATTCTCTCGCACGTGTTTTTACTCGACTAGCCTGCGGGATGCATCCTCTCGCACGTGTTTTTGCTCGACTAGCCATGCGCATCCCAAAAATCCTGCACATGCGCATCCCAAAAAACCTGCGCATGCGCATCCCACAAAACCTCGCACGTGTTTTTACTCGACTAGCCTGCGGGATGCATCCTCTCGCACGTGTTTTTACTCGACTAGCCTGCGGGATGCATCCTCTCGCACGTGTTTTTGCTCGACTAGCCATGCGCATCCCAAAAAACCTGCACATGCGCATCCCAAAAAACCTGCGCATGCGCATCCCACAAAACCTGCGCATGCGCATCCCACAAAACCTCGCACGTGTTTTTACTCGACTAGCCTGCGGGATGCATCCTCTCGCACGTGTTTTTACTCGACTGGCCTGCGGGATGCATCGTCTCGCACGTGTTTTTACTCGACTAGCCATGCGCATCCCAAAAAACCTGCGCATGCGCATCCCACAAAACCTCGCACGTGTTTTTACTCGACTAGCCATGCGCATCCCAAAAAACCTGCGCATGCGCATCCCAAAAAATCTGCGCATGCGCATCCCACAAAACCTGCGCATGCGCATCCCACAAAACCTCGCACGTGTTTGTGCTCGACTAGCCTGCGGGATGCATCCTCTCGCACGTGTTTTTACTCGACTACCCTGCAGGATGCATCCTCTCGCACGTGTTTTTGCTCGACTAGCCATGCGCATCCCAAAAAACCTGCGCATGCGCATCCCAAAAAACCTGCGCATGCGCATCCCACAAAACCTGCGCATGCGCATCCCACAAATCCTCGCACGTGTTTTTACTCGACTAGCCTGCGGGATGCATTCTCTCGCACGTGTTTTTACTCGACTAGCCTGCGGGATGCATCCTCTCGCACGTGTTTTTGCTCGACTAGCCATGCGCATCCCAAAAATCCTGCACATGCGCATCCCAAAAAACCTGCGCATGCGCATCCCACAAAACCTCGCACGTGTTTTTACTCGACTAGCCTGCGGGATGCATCCTCTCGCACGTGTTTTTACTCGACTAGCCTGCGGGATGCATCCTCTCGCACGTGTTTTTGCTCTACTAGCCATGCGCATCCCAAAAAACCTGCACATGCGCATCCCAAAAAACCTGCGCATGCGCATCCCACAAAACCTGCGCATGCGCATCCCACAAAACCTCGCACGTGTTTTTACTCGACTAGCCTGCGGGATGCATCCTCTCGCACGTGTTTTTACTCGACTGGCCTGCGGGATGCATCGTCTCGCACGTGTTTTTACTCGACTAGCCTGCGGGATGCATCCTCTCGCACGTGTTTTTGCTCGACTAGCCATGCGCATCCCAAAAAACCTGCGCATGCGCATCCCAAAAAACCTGCGCATGCGCATCCCACAAAACCTGCGCATGCGCATCCCACAAAACCTCGAACGTGTTTTTACTCGACTAGCCTGCGGGATGCATCCTCTCGCACGTGTTTTTACTCGACTAGCCTGCGGGATGCATCCTCTCGCACGTGTTTTTACTCGACTACCCTGCGGGATGCATCCTCTCGCATGTGTTTTTGCTCGACTTGCCATGCGCATCCCAAAAAACCTGCGCATGCGCATCCCAAAAAACCTGCGCATGCGCATCCCACAAAACCTGCGTATGCGCATCCCACAAAACCTCGCACGTGTTTTTACTCGACTAGCCTGCGGGATGCATCCTCTCGCACGTGTTTTTACTCGACTAGCCTGCGGGATGCATCCTCTCGCACGCGTTTTTACTCGACTAGCCTGCGGGATGCATCCTCTCGCACGTGTTTTTACTCGACTAGGCTGCGGGATGCATCGTCTCGCACGTGTTTTTACTCGACTAGCCTGCGGGATGCATCCTCTCGCACGTGTTTTTGCTCGACTAGCCTGCGGGATGCATCCTCTCGCACGTGTTTGTGCTCGACTACCCTGCGGGATGCATCCTCTCGCACGTGTTTTTGCTCGACTATCCATGCGCATCCCAAAAAACCTGCGCATGCGCATCCCAAAAAATCTGCGCATGCGCATCCCACAAAACCTGCGCATGCGCATCCCACAAAACCTCGCACGTGTTTGTGCTCGACTAGACTGCGGGATGCATCCTTTCGCACGTGTTTTTACTCGACTAGCCTGCGGGATGCATCCTCTCGCACGTGTTTTTGCTCGACTAGCCATGCGCATCCCAAAAAACCTGCGCATGCGCATCCCAAAAAACCTGCGCATGCGCATCCCACAAAAGCTGCGCATGCGCATCCCACAAATCCTCGCACGTGTTTTTACTCGACTAGCCTGCGGGATGCATTCTCTCGCACGTGTTTTTACTCGACTAGCCTGCGGGATGCATCCTCTCGCACGTGTTTTTGCTCGACTAGCCATGCGCATCCCAAAAATCCTGCACATGCGCATCCCAAAAAACCTGCGCATGCGCATCCCACAAAACCTCGCACGTGTTTTTACTCGACTGGCCTGCGGGATGCATCGTCTCGCACGTGTTTTTACTCGACTAGCCTGCGGGATGCATCCTCTCGCACGTGTTTTTGCTCGACTAGCCATGCGCATCCCAAAAAACCTGCGCATGCGCATCCCACAAAACCTGCGCATGCGCATCCCACAAAACCTCGAACGTGTTTTTACTCGACTAGCCTGCGGGATGCATCCTCTCGCACGTGTTTTTACTCGACTAGCCTGCGGGATGCATCCTCTCGCACGTGTTTTTACTCGACTACCCTGCGGGATGCATCCTCTCGCATGTGTTTTTGCTCGACTTGCCATGCGCATCCCAAAAAACCTGCGCATGCGCATCCCAAAAAACCTGCGCATGCGCATCCCACAAAACCTGCGTATGCGCATCCCACAAAACCTCGCACGTGTTTTTACTCGACTAGCCTGCGGGATGCATCCTCTCGCACGTGTTTTTACTCGACTAGCCTGCGGGATGCATCCTCTCGCACGCGTTTTTACTCGACTAGCCTGCGGGATGCATCCTCTCGCACGTGTTTTTACTCGACTAGGCTGCGGGATGCATCGTCTCGCACGTGTTTTTACTCGACTAGCCTGCGGGATGCATCCTCTCGCACGTGTTTTTGCTCGACTAGCCTGCGGGATGCATCCTCTCGCACGTGTTTGTGCTCGACTACCCTGCGGGATGCATCCTCTCGCACGTGTTTTTGCTCGACTATCCATGCGCATCCCAAAAAACCTGCGCATGCGCATCCCAAAAAATCTGCGCATGCGCATCCCACAAAACCTGCGCATGCGCATCCCACAAAACCTCGCACGTGTTTGTGCTCGACTAGACTGCGGGATGCATCCTTTCGCACGTGTTTTTACTCGACTAGCCTGCGGGATGCATCCTCTCGCACGTGTTTTTGCTCGACTAGCCATGCGCATCCCAAAAAACCTGCGCATGCGCATCCCAAAAAACCTGCGCATGCGCATCCCACAAAAGCTGCGCATGCGCATCCCACAAATCCTCGCACGTGTTTTTACTCGACTAGCCTGCGGGATGCATTCTCTCGCACGTGTTTTTACTCGACTAGCCTGCGGGATGCATCCTCTCGCACGTGTTTTTGCTCGACTAGCCATGCGCATCCCAAAAATCCTGCACATGCGCATCCCAAAAAACCTGCGCATGCGCATCCCACAAAACCTCGCACGTGTTTTTACTCGACTAGCCTGCGGGATGCATCCTCTCGCACGTGTTTTTACTCGACTAGCCTGCGGGATGCATCCTCTCGCACGTGTTTTTGCTCGACTAGCCATGCGCATCCCAAAAAACCTGCACATGCGCATCCCAAAAAACCTGCGCATGCGCATCCCACAAAACCTGCGCATGCGCATCCCACAAAGCCTCGCACGTGTTTTTACTCGACTAGCCTGCGGGATGCATCCTCTCGCACGTGTTTTTACTCGACTGGCCTGCGGGATGCATCGTCTCGCACGTGTTCTTACTCGACTAGCCTGCGGGATGCATCCTCTCACACGTGTTTTTGCTCGACTAGCCATGCGCATCCCAAAAAACCTGCGCATGCGCATCCCAAAAAATCTGCGCATGCGCATCCCACAAAACCTCGCACGTGTTTTTACTCGACTAGCCTGCGGGATGCATCCTCTCGCACGTGTTTTTACTCGACTAGCCTGCGGGATGCATCCTCTCGCACGTGTTTTTACTCGACTACCCTGCGGGATGCATCCTCTCGCATGTGTTTTTGCTCGACTTGCCATGCGCATCCCAAAAAACCTGCGCATGCGCATCCCAAAAAACCTGCGCATGCGCATCCCACAAAACCTGCGTATGCGCATCCCACAAAACCTCGCACGTGTTTTTACTCGACTAGCCTGCGGGATGCATCCTCTCGCACGTGTTTTTACTCGACTAGGCTGCGGGATGCATCGTCTCGCACGTGTTTTTACTCGACTAGCCTGCGGGATGCATCCTCTCGCACGTGTTTTTGCTAGACTAGCCTGCGGGATGCATCCTCTCGCACGTGTTTTTGCTCGACTAGCCTGCGGGATGCATCCTCTCGAACGTGTTTTTACTCGACTAGCCTGCGGGATGCATCCTCTCGCACGTGTTTTTACTCGACTAGCCTGCGGGATGCATCCTCTCGCACGTGTTTTTACTCGACTACCCTGCGGGATGCATCCTCTCGCATGTGTTTTTGCTCGACTTGCCATGCGCATCCCAAAAAACCTGCGCATGCGCATCCCAAAAAACCTGCGCATGCGCATCCCACAAAACCTGCGTATGCGCATCCCACAAAACCTCGCACGTGTTTTTACTCGACTAGCCTGCGGGATGCATCCTCTCGCACGTGTTTTTACTCGACTAGCCTGCGGGATGCATCCTCTCGCACGCGTTTTTACTCGACTAGCCTGCGGGATGCATCCTCTCGCACGTGTTTTTACTCGACTAGGCTGCGGGATGCATCGTCTCGCACGTGTTTTTACTCGACTAGCCTGCGGGATGCATCCTCTCGCACGTGTTTTTGCTAGACTAGCCTGCGGGATGCATCCTCTCGCACGTGTTTTTGCTCGACTAGCCTGCGGGATGCATCCTCTCGTACGTGTTTTTGCTAGACTAGCCTGCGGGATGCATCCTCTCGCACGTGTTTTTGCTCGACTAGCCTGCGGGATGCATCCTCTCGCACGTGTTTTTACTCGACTAGTCTGCGGGATGCATCCTCTCGCACGTGTTTTTACTCGACTACCCTGCGGGATGCATCCTCTCGCACGTGTTTTTGCTCGACTAGCCATGCGCATCCCAAAAAAACTGCGCATGCGCATCCCAAAAAACCTGCGCATGCGCATCCCACAAAACCTGCGCATGCGCATCCCACAAATCCTCGCACGTGTTTTTACTCGACTAGCCTGCGGGATGCATCCTCTCGCACGTGTTTTTACTCGACTAGCCTGCGGGATGCATCCTCTCGCACGTGTTTTTGCTCGACTAGCCATGCGCATCCCAAAAAACCTGCACATGCGCATCCCAAAAAACCTGCGCATGCGCATCCCACAAAACCTGCGCATGCGCATCCCACAAAACCTCGCACGTGTTTTTACTCGACTAGCCTGCGGGATGCATACTCTCGCACGTGTTTTTACTCGACTGGCCTGCGGGATGCATCGTCTCGCACGTGTTTTTACTCGACTAGCCTGCGGGATGCATCCTCTCCCACGTGTTTTTGCTCGACTAGCCATGCGCATCCCAAAAAACCTGCGCATGCGCATCCCAAAAAATCTGCGCATGCGCATCCCACAAAACCTCGCACGTGTTTTTACTCGACTAGCCTGCGGGATGCATCCTCTCGCACGTGTTTTTGCTCGGCTAGCCTGCGGGACGCATCCTCTCGCACGTGTTTTTGCTCGACTAGCCATGCGCATCCCAAAAAACCTGCGCATGCGCATCCCAAAAAACCTGCGCATGCGCATCCCACAAAACCTCGCACGTGTTTTTACTCGACTAGCCTGCGGGATGCATCCTCTCGCACGTGTTTTTACTCGACTAGCCTGCGGGATGCATCCTCTCGCACGTGTTTTTACTCGACCGGCCTGCGGGATGCATCGTCTCGCACGTGTTTTTACTCGACTAGCCTGCGGGATGCATCCTCTCGCACGTGTTTTTGCTCGACTAGCCATGCGCATCCCAAAAAACCTGCGCATGCGCATCCCAAAAAATCTGCGCATGCGCATCCCACAAAACCTGCGCATGCGCATCCCACAAAACCTCGCACGTGTTTGTGCTCGACTAGCCTGCGGGATGCATCCTCTCGCACGTGTTTTTACTCGACTACCCTGCAGGATGCATCCTCTCGCACGTGTTTTTGCTCGACTAGCCATGCGCATCCCAAAAAACCTGCGCATGCGCATCCCAAAAAACCTGCGCATGCGCATCCCACAAAACCTACGCATGCGCATCCCACAAATCCTCGCACGTGTTTTTACTCGACTAGCCTGCGGGATGCATTCTCTCGCACGTGTTTTTACTCGACTAGCCTGCGGGATGCATCCTCTCGCACGTGTTTTTGCTCGACTATCCATGCGCATCCCAAAAAACCTGCGCATGCGCATCCCAAAAAATCTGCGCATGCGCATCCCACAAAACCTGCGCATGCGCATCCCACAAAACCTCGCACGTGTTTGTGCTCGACTAGACTGCGGGATGCATCCTTTCGCACGTGTTTTTACTCGACTAGCCTGCGGGATGCATCCTCTCGCACGTGTTTGTGCTCGACTAGACTGCGGGATGCATTCTCTCGCACGTGTTTTTACTCGACTAGCCTGCGGGATGCATCCTCTCGCACGTGTTTTTGCTCGACTAGCCATGCGCATCCCAAAAATCCTGCACATGCGCATCCCAAAAAACCTGCGCATGCGCATCCCACAAAACCTCGCACGTGTTTTTACTCGACTAGCCTGCGGGATGCATCCTCTCGCACGTGTTTTTACTCGACTAGCCTGCGGGATGCATCCTCTCGCACGTGTTTTTGCTCGACTAGCCATGCGCATCCCAAAAAACCTGCACATGCGCATCCCAAAAAACCTGCGCATGCGCATCCCACAAAACCTGCGCATGCGCATCCCACAAAACCTCGCACGTGTTTTTACTCGACTAGCCTGCGGGATGCATCCTCTCGCACGTGTTTTTACTCGACTGGCCTGCGGGATGCATCGTCTCGCACGTGTTTTTACTCGACTAGCCATGCGCATCCCAAAAAACCTGCGCATGCGCATCCCACAAAACCTCGCACGTGTTTTTACTCGACTAGCCATGCGCATCCCAAAAAACCTGCGCATGCGCATCCCAAAAAATCTGCGCATGCGCATCCCACAAAACCTCGCACGTGTTTTTACTCGACTAGCCTGCGGGATGCATCCTCTCGCACGTGTTTTTGCTCGGCTAGCCTGCGGGATGCATCCTCTCGCACGTGTTTTTGCTCGACTAGCCATGCGCATCCCAAAAAACCTGCGCATGCGCATCCCACAAAACCTCGCACGTGTTTTTACTCGACTAGCCTGCGGGATGCATCCTCTCGCACGTGTTTTTACTCGACTAGCCTGCGGGATGCATCCTCTCGCACGTGTTTTTACTCGACTGGCCTGCGGGATGCATCGTCTCGCACGTGTTTTTACTCGACTAGCCTGCGGGATGCATCCTCTCGCACGTGTTTTTGCTCGACTAGCCTGCGGGATGCATCCTCTCGCACGTGTTTTTGCTCGACTAGCCATGCGCATCCCAAAAATCCTGCACATGCGCATCCCAAAAAACCTGCGCATGCGCATCCCACAAAACCTCGCACGTGTTTTTACTCGACTAGCCTGCGGGATGCATCCTCTCGCACGTGTTTTTACTCGACTAGCCTGCGGGATGCATCCTCTCGCACGTGTTTTTGCTCGACTAGCCATGCGCATCCCAAAAAACCTGCACATGCGCATCCCAAAAAACCTGCGCATGCGCATCCCACAAAACCTGCGCATGCGCATCCCACAAAACCTCGCACGTGTTTTTACTCGACTAGCCTGCGGGATGCATCCTCTCGCACGTGTTTTTACTCGACTGGCCTGCGGGATGCATCGTCTCGCACGTGTTTTTACTCGACTAGCCATGCGCATCCCAAAAAACCTGCGCATGCGCATCCCACAAAACCTCGCACGTGTTTTTACTCGACTAGCCATGCGCATCCCAAAAAACCTGCGCATGCGCATCCCAAAAAATCTCCGCATGCGCATCCCACAAAACCTCGCACGTGTTTTTACTCGACTAGCCTGCGGGATGCATCCTCTCGCACGTGTTTTTGCTCGGCTAGCCTGCGGGATGCATCCTCTCGCACGTGTTTTTGCTCGACTAGCCATGCGCATCCCAAAAAACCTGCGCATGCGCATCCCAAAAAACCTGCGCATGCGCATCCCACAAAACCTGCGCATGCGCACCCACAAATCCTCGCACGTGTTTTTACTCGACTAGCCTGCAGGATGCATTCTCTCGCACGTGTTTTTACTCGACTAGCCTGCGGGATGCATCCTCTCGCACGTGTTTTTACTCGACTGGCCTGCGGGATGCATCGTCTCGCACGTGTTTTTACTCGACTAGCCTGCGGGATGCATCCTCTCGCACGTGTTTTTGCTCGACTAGCCATGCGCATCCCAAAAAACCTGCGCATGCGCATCCCAAAAAATCTGCGCATGCGCATCCCACAAAACCTGCGCATGCGCATCCCACAAAACCTCGCACGTGTTTGTGCTCGACTAGCCTGCGGGATGCATCCTCTCGCACGTGTTTTTACTCGACTACCATGCAGGATGCATCCTCTCGCACGTGTTTTTGCTCGACTAGCCATGCGCATCCCAAAAAACCTGCGCATGCGCATCCCAAAAAACCTGCGCATGCGCATCCCACAAAACCTGCGCATGCGCATCCCACAAATCCTCGCACGTGTTTTTACTCGACTAGCCTGCGGGATGCATTCTCTCGCACGTGTTTTTACTCGACTAGCCTGCGGGATGCATCCTCTCGCACGTGTTTTTGCTCGACTAGCCATGCGCATCCCAAAAATCCTGCGCATGCGCATCCCAAAAAACCTGCGCATGCGCATCCCACAAAACCTGCGCATGCGCATCCCACAAATCCTCGCACGTGTTTTTACTCGACTACCCTGCAGGATGCATCCTCTCGCACGTGTTTTTGCTCGACTAGCCATGCGCAACCCAAAAAACCTGCGCATGCGCATCCCAAAAAATCTGCGCATGCGCATCCCACAAAACCTACGCATGCGCATCCCACAAATCCTCGCACGTGTTTTTACTCGACTAGCCTGCGGGATGCATTCTCTCGCACGTGTTTTTACTCGACTAGCCTGCGGGATGCATCCTCTCGCACGTGTTTTTGCTCGACTATCCATGCGCATCCCAAAAAACCTGCGCATGCGCATCCCAAAAAATCTGCGCATGCGCATCCCACAAAACCTGCGCATGCGCATCCCACAAAACCTCGCACGTGTTTGTGCTCGACTAGACTGCGGGATGCATCCTTTCGCACGTGTTTTTACTCGACTAGCCTGCGGGATGCATCCTCTCGCACGTGTTTTTGCTCGACTAGCCATGCGCATCCCAAAAAACCTGCGCATGCGCATCCCACAAAACCTGCGCATGCGCATCCCACAAATCCTCGCACGTGTTTTTACTCGACTAGCCTGCGGGATGCATTCTCTCGCACGTGTTTTTACTCGACTAGCCTGCGGGATGCATCCTCTCGCACGTGTTTTTGCTCGACTAGCCATGCGCATCCCAAAAATCCTGCACATGCGCATCCCAAAAAACCTGCGCATGCGCATCCCACAAAACCTCGCACGTGTTTTTACTCGACTAGCCTGCGGGATGCATCCTCTCGCACGTGTTTTTACTCGACTAGCCTGCGGGATGCATCCTCTCGCACGTGTTTTTGCTCGACTAGCCATGCGCATCCCAAAAGACCTGCACATGCGCATCCCAAAAAACCTGCGCATGCGCATCCCACAAAACCTGCGCATGCGCATCCCACAAAACCTCGCACGTGTTTTTACTCGACTAGCCTGCGGGATGCATCCTCTCGCACGTGTTTTTACTCGACTGGCCTGCGGGATGCATCGTCTCGCACGTGTTTTTACTCGACTAGCCATGCGCATCCCAAAAAACCTGCGCATGCGCATCCCAAAAAATCTGCGCATGCGCATCCCACAAAACCTCGCACGTGTTTTTACTCGACTAGCCATGCGCATCCCAAAAAACCTGCGCATGCGCATCCCAAAAAATCTGCGCATGCGCATCCCACAAAACCTCGCACGTGTTTTTACTCGACTAGCCTGCGGGATGCATCCTCTCGCACGTGTTTTTGCTCGGCTAGCCTGCGGGATGCATCCTCTCGCACGTGTTTTTGCTCGACTAGCCATGCGCATCCCAAAAAACCTGCGCATGCGCATCCCACAAAACCTCGCACGTGTTTTTACTCGACTAGCCTGCGGGATGCATCCTCTCGCACGTGTTTTTACTCGACTAGCCTGCGGGATGCATCCTCTCGCACGTGTTTTTACTCGACTGGCCTGCGGGATGCATCGTCTCGCACGTGTTTTTACTCGACTAGCCTGCGGGATGCATCCTCTCGCACGTGTTTTTGCTCGACTAGCCATGCGCATCCCAAAAAACCTGCGCATGCGCATCCCAAAAAACCTGCGCATGCGCATCCCACAAAACCTGCGCATGCGCATCCCACAAATCCTCGCACGTGTTTTTACTCGACTAGCCTGCAGGATGCATTCTCTCGCACGTGTTTTTACTCGACTAGCCTGCGGGATGCATCCTCTCGCACGTGTTTTTGCTCGACTAGCCATGCGCATCCCAAAAATCCTGCACATGCGCATCCCAAAAAACCTGCGCATGCGCATCCCACAAAACCTCGCACGTGTTTTTACTCGACTAGCCTGCGGGATGCATCCTCTCGCACGTGTTTTTACTCGACTAGCCTGCGGGATGCATCCTCTCGCACGTGTTTTTGCTCTACTAGCCATGCGCATCCCAAAAAACCTGCACATGCGCATCCCAAAAAACCTGCGCATGCGCATCCCACAAAACCTGCGCATGCGCATCCCACAAAACCTCGCACGTGTTTTTACTCGACTAGCCTGCGGGATGCATCCTCTCGCACGTGTTTTTGCTCGACTATCCATGCGCATCCCAAAAAACCTGCGCATGCGCATCCCAAAAAATCTGCGCATGCGCATCCCACAAAACCTGCGCATGCGCATCCCACAAAACCTCGCACGTGTTTGTGCTCGACTAGACTGCGGGATGCATCCTTTCGCACGTGTTTTTACTCGACTAGCCTGCGGGATGCATCCTCTCGCACGTGTTTTTGCTCGACTAGCCATGCGCATCCCAAAAAACCTGCACATGCGCATCCCAAAAAACCTGCGCATGCGCATCCCACAAAACCTGCGCATGCGCATCCCACAAAACCTCGCACGTGTTTTTACTCGACTAGCCTGCGGGATGCATCCTCTCGCACGTGTTTTTACTCGACTGGCCTGCGGGATGCATCGTCTCGCACGTGTTCTTACTCGACTAGCCTGCGGGATGCATCCTCTCGCACGTGTTTTTGCTCGACTAGCCATGCGCATCCCAAAAAACCTGCGCATGCGCATCCCAAAAAATCTGCGCATGCGCATCCCACAAAACCTCGCACGTGTTTTTACTCGACTAGCCTGCGGGATGCATCCTCTCGCACGTGTTTTTGCTCGGCTAGCCTGCGGGATGCATCCTCTCGCACGTGTTTTTGCTCGACTAGCCATGCGCATCCCAAAAAACCTGCGCATGCGCATCCCAAAAAACCTGCGCATGCGCATCCCACAAAACCTCGCACGTGTTTTTACTCGACTAGCCTGCGGGATGCATCCTCTCGCACGTGTTTTTACTCGACTAGCCTGCGGGATGCATCCTCTCGCACATGTTTTTACTCGACTGGCCTGCGGGATGCATCGTCTCGCACGTGTTTTTACTCGACTAGCCTGCGGGATGCATCCTCTCGCACGTGTTTTTGCTCGACTAGCCATGCGCATCCCAAAAAACCTGCGCATGCGCATCCCAAAAAACCTGCGCATGCGCATCCCACAAAACCTGCGCATGCGCATCCCACAAATCCTCGCACGTGTTTTTACTCGACTAGCCTGCGGGATGCATTCTCTCGCACGTGTTTTTACTCGACTAGCCTGCGGGATGCATCCTCTCGCACGTGTTTTTGCTCGACTAGCCATGCGCATCCCAAAAAACCTGCGCATGCGCATCCCACAAATCCTCGCACGTGTTTTTACTCGACTAGCCTGCGGGATGCATCCTCTCGCACGTGTTTTTGCTCGACTAGCCATGCGCATCCCAAAAAACCTGCGCATGCGCATCCCACAAAACCTCGCACGTGTTTTTACTCGACTAGCCTGCGGGATGCATCCTCTCGCACGTGTTTTTACTCGACTAGCCTGCGGGATGCATCCTCTCGCACGTGTTTTTACTCGACTGGCCTGCGGGATGCATCGTCTCGCACGTGTTTTTACTCGACTAGCCTGCGGGATGCATCCTCTCGCACGTGTTTTTGCTCGACTAGCCATGCGCATCCCAAAAAACCTGCGCATGCGCATCCCAAAAAATCTGCGCATGCGCATCCCACAAAACCTGCGCATGCGCATCCCACAAAACCTCGCACGTGTTTGTGCTCGACTAGCCTGCGGGATGCATCCTCTCGCACGTGTTTTTACTCGACTACCCTGCAGGATGCATCCTCTCGCACGTGTTTTTGCTCGACTAGCCATGCGCATCCCAAAAAACCTGCGCATGCGCATCCCAAAAAACCTGCGCATGCGCATCCCAAAAAACCTGCGCATGCGCATCCCAAAAAATCTGCGCATGCGCATCCCACAAAACCTCGCACGTGTTTTTACTCGACTAGCCATGCGCATCCCAAAAAACCTGCGCATGCGCATCCCAAAAAATCTGCGCATGCGCATCCCACAAAACCTCGCACGTGTTTTTACTCGACTAGCCTGCGGGATGCATCCTCTCGCACGTGTTTTTGCTCGGCTAGCCTGCGGGATGCATCCTCTCGCACGTGTTTTTGCTCGACTAGCCATGCGCATCCCAAAAAACCTGCGCATGCGCATCCCAAAAAACCTGCGCATGCGCATCCCACAAAACCTGCGCATGCGCATCCCACAAAACCTCGAACGTGTTTTTACTCGACTAGCCTGCGGGATGCATCCTCTCGCACGTGTTTTTACTCGACTAGCCTGCGGGATGCATCCTCTCGCACGTGTTTTTACTCGACTACCCTGCAGGATGCATCCTCTCGCACGTGTTTTTGCTCGACTAGCCATGCGCATCCCAAAAAACCTGCGCATGCGCATCCCAAAAAACCTGCGCATGCGCATCCCACAAAACCTACGCATGCGCATCCCACAAATCCTCGCACGTGTTTTTACTCGACTAGCCTGCGGGATGCATTCTCTCGCACGTGTTTTTACTCGACTAGCCTGCGGGATGCATCCTCTCGCACGTGTTTTTGCTCGACTATCCATGCGCATCCCAAAAAACCTGCGCATGCGCATCCCAAAAAATCTGCGCATGCGCATCCCACAAAACCTGCGCATGCGCATCCCACAAAACCTGCGCATGCGCATCCCACAAATCCTCGCACGTGTTTTTACTCGACTAGCCTGCGGGATGCATTCTCTCGCACGTGTTTTTACTCGACTAGCCTGCGGGATGCATCCTCTCGCACGTGTTTTTGCTCGACTAGCCATGCGCATCCCAAAAATCCTGCACATGCGCATCCCAAAAAACCTGCGCATGCGCATCCCACAAAACCTCGCACGTGTTTTTACTCGACTAGCCTGCGGGATGCATCCTCTCGCACGTGTTTTTACTCGACTAGCCTGCGGGATGCATCCTCTCGCACGTGTTTTTGCTCGACTAGCCATGCGCATCCCAAAAAACCTGCGCATGCGCATCCCAAAAAACCTGCGCATGCGCATCCCACAAAACCTCGCACGTGTTTTTACTCGACTAGCCTGCGGGATGCATCCTCTCGCACGTGTTTTTACTCGACTAGCCTGCGGGATGCATCCTCTCGCACGTGTTTTTACTCGACTGGCCTGCGGGATGCATCCTCTCGCACGTGTTTTTGCTCGACTAGCCATGCGCATCCCAAAAAACCTGCGCATGCGCATCCCAAAAAATCTGCGCATGCGCATCCCACAAAACCTGCGCATGCGCATCCCACAAAACCTCGCACGTGTTTGTGCTCGACTAGCCTGCGGGATGCATCCTCTCGCACGTGTTTTTACTCGACTACCCTGCAGGATGCATCCTCTCGCACGTGTTTTTGCTCGACTAGCCATGCGCATCCCAAAAAACCTGCGCATGCGCATCCCAAAAAACCTGCGCATGCGCATCCCACAAAACCTACGCATGCGCATCCCACAAATCCTCGCACGTGTTTTTACTCGACTAGCCTGCGGGATGCATTCTCTCGCACGTGTTTTTACTCGACTAGCCTGCGGGATGCATCCTCTCGCACGTGTTTTTGCTCGACTATCCATGCGCATCCCAAAAAACCTGCGCATGCGCATCCCAAAAAATCTGCGCATGCGCATCCCACAAAACCTGCGCATGCGCATCCCACAAAACCTCGCACGTGTTTGTGCTCGACTAGACTGCGGGATGCATCCTTTCGCACGTGTTTTTACTCGACTAGCCTGCGGGATGCATCCTCTCGCACGTGTTTTTGCTCGACTAGCCATGCGCATCCCAAAAAACCTAAGCATGCGCATCCCAAAAAACCTGTGCATGCGCATCCCACAAAACCTGCGCATGCGCATCCCACAAATCCTCGCACGTGTTTTTACTCGACTAGCCTGCGGGATGCATTCTCTCGCACGTGTTTTTACTCGACTAGCCTGCGGGATGCATCCTCTCGCACGTGTTTTTGCTCGACTAGCCATGCGCATCCCAAAAATCCTGCACATGCGCATCCCAAAAAACCTGCGCATGCGCATCCCACAAAACCTCGCACGTGTTTTTACTCGACTAGCCTGCGGGATGCATCCTCTCGCACGTGTTTTTACTCGACTAGCCTGCGGGATGCATCCTCTCGCACGTGTTTTTGCTCGACTAGCCATGCGCATCCCAAAAAACCTGCACATGCGCATCCCAAAAAACCTGCGCATGCGCATCCCACAAAACCTGCGCATGCGCATCCCACAAAACCTCGCACGTGTTTTTACTCGACTAGCCTGCGGGATGCATCCTCTCGCACGTGTTTTTACTCGACTGGCCTGCGGGATGCATCGTCTCGCACGTGTTTTTACTCGACTAGCCATGCGCATCCCAAAAAACCTGCGCATGCGCATCCCAAAAAATCTGCGCATGCGCATCCCACAAAACCTCGCACGTGTTTTTACTCGACTAGCCATGCGCATCCCAAAAAACCTGCGCATGCGCATCCCAAAAAATCTGCGCATGCGCATCCCACAAAACCTCGCACGTGTTTTTACTCGACTAGCCTGCGGGATGCATCCTCTCGCACGTGTTTTTGCTCGGCTAGCCTGCGGGATGCATCCTCTCGCACGTGTTTTTGCTCGACTAGCCATGCGCATCCCAAAAAACCTGCGCATGCGCATCCCAAAAAACCTGCGCATGCGCATCCCACAAAACCTGCGCATGCGCATCCCACAAAACCTCGAACGTGTTTTTACTCGACTAGCCTGCGGGATGCATCCTCTCGCACGTGTTTTTACTCGACTAGCCTGCGGGATGCATCCTCTCGCACGTGTTTTTACTCGACTACCCTGCAGGATGCATCCTCTCGCACGTGTTTTTGCTCGACTAGCCATGCGCATCCCAAAAAACCTGCGCATGCGCATCCCAAAAAACCTGCGCATGCGCATCCCACAAAACCTACGCATGCGCATCCCACAAATCCTCGCACGTGTTTTTACTCGACTAGCCTGCGGGATGCATTCTCTCGCACGTGTTTTTACTCGACTAGCCTGCGGGATGCATCCTCTCGCACGTGTTTTTGCTCGACTATCCATGCGCATCCCAAAAAACCTGCGCATGCGCATCCCAAAAAATCTGCGCATGCGCATCCCACAAAACCTGCGCATGCGCATCCCACAAAACCTCGCACGTGTTTGTGCTCGACTAGACTGCGGGATGCATCCTTTCGCACGTGTTTTTACTCGACTAGCCTGCGGGATGCATCCTCTCGCACGTGTTTTTGCTCGACTAGCCATGCGCATCCCAAAAAACCTAAGCATGCGCATCCCAAAAAACCTGCGCATGCGCATCCCACAAAACCTGCGCATGCGCATCCCACAAATCCTCGCACGTGTTTTTACTCGACTAGCCTGCGGGATGCATTCTCTCGCACGTGTTTTTACTCGACTAGCCTGCGGGATGCATCCTCTCGCACGTGTTTTTGCTCGACTAGCCATGCGCATCCCAAAAATCCTGCACATGCGCATCCCAAAAAACCTGCGCATGCGCATCCCACAAAACCTCGCACGTGTTTTTGTTGAATTTTATCTGTTGTAATAACAGTATTACTTTTACTGGGTATGAGCAGAGTAGGAATATATGTATAGACTGGTTTTAATATAACACTTTAATCTGATACTTGTATATAAGACCTTCTGGTTGTGCGGTCGTACAGAGACTGTATTAGATACATTGTTCAGAGTATACACAACACGCAGTAGTACACAACAGGTGTCACTACAACTATCTGTTCAGATGATAATTGTTTGCACCTACTTTATCGACAGACTTGCCGTTATTACAATCAACACTTCCTCTTAACGGTAAGTTTGTCTAAGAGATTTATTAATTTTTTATTTCTATAATTACAACATAGATTGAATATTATTTCTTTTAGAAACCAAAAAATATTACTGAATTGCCTTGTCTATAGCTTTTAACATATGTAGTCACAAGAACAATAAACCAAACTGAGTAATACACATCATTGATTCATGAGCGCTGTTAATTAATGCTTGTTTCTACATAGTATATTGTAAACTATTCTTAAATTCTTTAAATTTTACATTGCTTAAGGGTTTAGTTAGTAGATCAGCTAACTGTTTTTCAGATGGACAGTATTCTATGTCAATAGTCCCTTCATTATATTTTTCGCTGATAAATTGAAATCGTACATCAATATGCTTGCTTCTTTTATGAATTATTCCGTTTTTAATTAGGCTCAAAGCGCTCTGATTGTCTATTAATAGTGTAGCCTTTACCTTTGAATTAGTTAAAGTTTCTAACACAGTTTTTAGGTATGTAAGTTCTCTACAACATTCTGCAGCAGCGATGTATTCGGATTCGGTGGTTGACAGTGCAACTATGGATTGTTTGTGGGAGCACCAGCTGATAGGTCCATTTCCATAAAATATGACAAAGCCAGTAGTACTCTTTCTTGTGGATACGTCACCAGCAAAGTCCGAATCGCTGTAGCCAATTAATTCATTTTCTCGTTGAGCGTTTTGTTTTGAAAACTGAATACCAATGTTTTTAGTTCCCTGTAAATATGTAATTGACAGCGAACGCGATGTCCGGTCGAGTTTTCGACGTTAAATATTGTAAATTACCAACTAATTCTCTATAAGGAAAAACGAGTATCTGATGTTTCATCATTTAAATTAGTATTCGTATGAATACTTACTATAGGAGTGGAAACAGCCTTTGAATTTTCCATTCCATATTCTGTTAATACTTTTTCAACAAATTTACTTTGATCTAATATTAACGAAGTATTATTTCTAGTTATATTAACACCTAAGAAATTTTCAAAAGAGCCAAAAAATTTTACCTCAAATTCTTTTGACAGTTTTTCTTTAATTTGATTCAAATATTTAGTATTTTTACTTAGTATTATTCCGTCGTCTACGTATATTGCCAATATCAAATTACCTCCCTTTGATTTGAAAATACATTGGTCTGAAGGAATCGGATCTAGCCCGTTTTGTTTTACAAATGATTTGAAACGTTGATTCCAATTTATTGGAGCTTGTTTCAGTCCGTACAAAGCTTTTTGCAACTTACAGAATTTGTTTGTGTTTCCGAATCCTTCTGGTAACTTTATATAGACTTCCTCATCTAAGTGTCCATACAGGAACGCAGTTTTTATATCAAATTTCAGAATTTTGTAATTTCCTAAAACAGATAAGGCCATTAACAGTCTGAAAAGATTTGCATGTAGCACAGGACTATAGGTTTCGTTGAAGTCAACTCCTTTTTGTTGTTCACATCCTCTGACTACTAAACGTGCCCTGTGTCTTCCATCATCCTTTATTTTGAATATCCATCTTGCACTCAAAATCTTTTTGTCTGATATGTGATTAGGATCTACCTCAATCCATGTTTTATTTTTTTTTAAGGATGTCTTTTCCTCTTCGATTGCAGCTTTCCATTTTTCTGCATCTTCTCCATAGATTGCTTCCTTGTACGTTAGATGTACATAGTACTCTCCAAGTCTTTCTGGTAGATTTCTTTGTCTTTCACTTCTTCTTGGCATTTCTTGTCGATCTTGATCAGTATTTTGTATATCTTCATCCTCATTTGCAGATGTTTCGTTTTCTTCCGAGTTTTCTGATCTGCCTGTCTCTTCAGAGTTTTCTGATCTGTCTGTCTCTTCCGAGTTTTCTTCTTCTTGATTTTCTTCTGTATTCTCTGTTTGATGTTCGTCTGTTTTACTGTCTTCTATTCTAATCATTACCTTTGATATTTTACTTTCATTGTTTTCTTGTTCTTCTTTATTCTCATTGTTAAAGATTACATCTCGTGCTAGTGTTATTTTTCTATTTTGTTCATCCCATAAGCGATATCCGCAAGTGGAGTAGCCAACCATAACATATTTAGTACTCCTTTCATCTAATTTTTTTAGTCGTCCAAGCTTTTTTGCATAGGCGTTACATCCGAAGATTTGTAAATTATCCAGGTTAGGAATTGTTCCATGCCAATTTTCCGCTGGCGTTTTATCACTCGTGGTGGTAGGACTTCTGTTTAACAAATAAACTGCTGTTCTTACGGCTTCTCCCCACATCTCTTTGTTTAATCCGGAATCCAGCAAAAGAGCTCTTGCTTTTTCCATAATTGTCCGGTTCAACCTTTCGGCTTTGCCGTTTAGCTCATATTTTCCTTTGATGGGAAATACAGCTGTGAAATGCGTGAAGTCATCGAGAATTGTTACAAAATATCTCATCCCGTCCCAGGTAGGTGGTTCTATCGGTCCACACACGTCGGAATGTATGATTTCCAATGGTTTTGAGGCTCTGTTTCTCTCCGTATTAAACGGTTTTCGCGTTTGTTTCGCTCTCATGCATATGTCACATGTTTCTAGGTTATTAGTAGATATAGACATTGAGTTCATACCTTTACTTAATTTTTCCAATTTCTTCATGTTTGCTCCGCTCAAATGCCCAAGTTTTCGGTGCCATAGTAAGGTCTCGTTTTGCAATGTTAGCAAACTTGTAGTTTTGTTTGTTTTATTGAAATCGATTGCATATAGTCCATTCTGTCCTCGAGATCCTTCAAGTACCGTTGTATTATTTTTTGAAATCTCTACTTTGTCCTTGGTGAACACAACCTTTCCATTGTTTTGAGTGATTGCATTTACAGACAATAAATTTTTCGTGAGTTCTGGAATCAGTATTACATTGTTTAGTGTGCAATTTTCAGTTATTACTTGCCCTGTTGCTTTGGCCTTCATAGTTACCGACTTTTTTGCAGTAGATATTTCGGACTCTACAGTTTTTACATCACTTAGAAGATTAATGTTGTTAATCATGTGGTTCGATGCACCTGAGTCAACTACCCATTTATTTTCACAGTCATTGTTTTTATTAACGTAGAAACATACCTTGTCTTGAGTACGTCTAGCAGTTGATACATTTTTATTCTTTCTAAAGTAACAGTCTCTCTCTAAGTGGTTAGATTTCTTACAGATTCCGCATCTTTGTGATGATTGGTCACTCGCCGATTCGAAAGATTTCTCCTTATATCCTCTTTCGTTGCGATTACGTTCTGTTGACCTGCAATACTTAGCCAAATGGTTAAAACCATTGCATTTGAAACACCTTCTAACAGAAGCTTTAAAGGCAACATTGTCGGGCGAATCGTCCTTTTGTTTGTTTCTGTTTTCTTCTAGCTGTAACCTTGTTATTAAATTCGTCAAGGTCCTTTCGGCCAATGGCGTCGAATCCCACGCGCTTGCGAAATGTTTGAACTGAACAGGAAGAGTAGCTAATATTTTTGTTATTAACATTGTATCGTCTATTGTTTGATCCAATGAATTTAATCGATGAGCTAAGTTTTCAAGAGTACTCACGTGAGTCGATATATCGCTTCCTTTTTCGAAAGTACAGTTAAAGAATTCTTGCAGCAATGTACATTTCATTTGTTCCGTATCTTTTCCGTATATGGCCGTTAATTTCTTGAACATTTCCATTGAGGTTTTACAATGCAGGAGATGCATTTGCGGTTTTTTCTCACTTGAAAGTATGATAACTTTTTGCGCTTTTGCATCCTTAAGTTCCCAGTCTAGCTTCTTTTGCTCGTTCCAATCGTTTGCTGGCACAATTTTCCCAGTCGCTACATCGAGTATGTTTTGCGACTTAAACAGAATCGTCACTTGGAATTTCCAGAACTGAAAGTTGGTTTCGTCCTTCAGTTTTTCTATATGATCTGCTTCATTATAACCGTTTCTGGCAGCCATTTTCACTTTTGTTTCACGACCACGTGTATTTGAATTTCGAACAGAACACTTATGGTTTAACTTGTTAGCCTTATTAATTTTTTCTACTTTCCTACAGTTTTACTTATTACTGCTCTTTATTTTTTTTACTTGATTTTAATTTTGCTTAGACTTTTCGACAGCTCTTAGTATTAGGTTAGTTTTTAGTTTTTACCTTTTTTACTTTTCTTTGGACCTGGGCCCATAACCTGTTGAATTTTATCTGTTGTAATAACAGTATTACTTTTACTGGGTATGAGCAGAGTAGGAATATATGTATAGACTGGTTTTAATATAACACTTTAATCTGATACTTGTATATAAGACCTTCTGGTTGTGCGGTCGTACAGAGACTGTATTAGATACATTGTTCAGAGTATACACAACACGCAGTAGTACACAACAGGTGTCACTACAACTATCTGTTCAGATGATAATTGTTTGCACCTACTTTATCGACAGACTTGCCGTTATTACAATCAACAGTTTTTACTCGACTAGCCTGCGGGATGCATCCTCTCGCACGTGTTTTTACTCGACTAGCCTGCGGGATGCATCCTCTCGCACGTGTTTTTGCTCGACTAGCCATGCGCATCCCAAAAAACCTGCACATGCGCATCCCAAAAAACCTGCGCATGCGCATCCCACAAAACCTGCGCATGCGCATCCCACAAAACCTCGCACGTGTTTTTACTCGACTAGCCTGCGGGATGCATCCTCTCGCACGTGTTTTTACTCGACTGGCCTGCGGGATGCATCGTCTCGCACGTGTTTTTACTCGACTAGCCATGAGCATCCCAAAAAACCTGCGCATGCGCATCCCAAAAAATCTGCGCATGCGCATCCCACAAAACCTCGCACGTGTTTTTACTCGACTAGCCATGCGCATCCCAAAAAACCTGCGCATGCGCATCCCAAAAAATCTGCGCATGCGCATCCCACAAAACCTCGCACGTGTTTTTACTCGACTAGCCTGCGGGATGCATCCTCTCGCACGTGTTTTTGCTCGGCTAGCCTGCGGGATGCATCCTCTCGCACGTGTTTTTGCTCGACTAGCCATGCGCATGCCAAAAAACCTGCGCATGCGCATCCCAAAAAACCTGCGCATGCGCATCCCACAAAACCTGCGCATGCGCATCCCACAAAACCTCGAACGTGTTTTTACTCGACTAGCCTGCGGGATGCATCCTCTCGCACGTGTTTTTACTCGACTAGCCTGCGGGATGCATCCTCTCGCACGTGTTTTTACTCGACTACCCTGCAGGATGCATCCTCTCGCACGTGTTTTTGCTCGACTAGCCATGCGCATCCCAAAAAACCTGCGCATGCGCATCCCAAAAAACCTGCGCATGCGCATCCCACAAAACCTACGCATGCGCATCCCACAAATCCTCGCACGTGTTTTTACTCGACTAGCCTGCGGGATGCATTCTCTCGCACGTGTTTTTACTCGACTAGCCTGCGGGATGCATCCTCTCGCACGTGTTTTTGCTCGACTATCCATGCGCATCCCAAAAAACCTGCGCATGCGCATCCCAAGAAATCTGCGCATGCGCATCCCACAAAACCTGCGCATGCGCATCCCACAAAACCTCGCACGTGTTTGTGCTCGACTAGACTGCGGGATGCATCCTTTCGCACGTGTTTTTACTCGACTAGCCTGCGGGATGCATCCTCTCGCACGTGTTTTTGCTCGACTAGCCATGCGCATCCCAAAAAACCTAAGCATGCGCATCCCAAAAAACCTGCGCATGCGCATCCCACAAAACCTGCGCATGCGCATCCCACAAATCCTCGCACGTGTTTTTACTCGACTAGCCTGCGGGATGCATTCTCTCGCACGTGTTTTTACTCGACTAGCCTGCGGGATGCATCCTCTCGCACGTGTTTTTGCTCGACTAGCCATGCGCATCCCAAAAATCCTGCACATGCGCATCCCAAAAAACCTGCGCATGCGCATCCCACAAAACCTCGCACGTGTTTTTACTCGACTAGCCTGCGGGATGCATCCTCTCGCACGTGTTTTTACTCGACTAGCCTGCGGGATGCATCCTCTCGCACGTGTTTTTGCTCGACTAGCCATGCGCATCCCAAAAAACCTGCACATGCGCATCCCAAAAAACCTGCGCATGCGCATCCCACAAAACCTGCGCATGCGCATCCCACAAAACCTCGCACGTGTTTTTACTCGACTAGCCTGCGGGATGCATCCTCTCGCACGTGTTTTTACTCGACTGGCCTGCGGGATGCATCGTCTCGCACGTGTTTTTACTCGACTAGCCATGCGCATCCCAAAAAACCTGCGCATGCGCATCCCAAAAAATCTGCGCATGCGCATCCCACAAAACCTCGCACGTGTTTTTACTCGACTAGCCATGCGCATCCCAAAAAACCTGCGCATGCGCATCCCAAAAAATCTGCGCATGCGCATCCCACAAAACCTCGCACGTGTTTTTACTCGACTAGCCTGCGGGATGCATCCTCTCGCACGTGTTTTTGCTCGGCTAGCCTGCGGGATGCATCCTCTCGCACGTGTTTTTGCTCGACTAGCCATGCGCATCCCAAAAAACCTGCGCATGCGCATCCCAAAAAACCTGCGCATGCGCATCCCACAAAACCTGCGCATGCGCATCCCACAAAACCTCGAACGTGTTTTTACTCGACTAGCCTGCGGGATGCATCCTCTCGCACGTGTTTTTACTCGACTAGCCTGCGGGATGCATCCTCTCGCACGTGTTTTTACTCGACTACCCTGCGGGATGCATCCTCTCGCATGTGTTTTTGCTCGACTTGCCATGCGCATCCCAAAAAACCTGCGCATGCGCATCCCAAAAAACCTGCGCATGCGCATCCCACAAAACCTGCGTATGCGCATCCCACAAAACCTCGCACGTGTTTTTACTCGACTAGCCTGCGGGATGCATCCTCTCGCACGTGTTTTTACTCGACTAGCCTGCGGGATGCATCCTCTCGCACGCGTTTTTACTCGACTAGCCTGCGGGATGCATCCTCTCGCACGTGTTTTTACTCGACTAGGCTGCGGGATGCATCGTCTCGCACGTGTTTTTACTCGACTAGCCTGCGGGATGCATCCTCTCGCACGTGTTTTTGCTCGACTAGCCTGCGGGATGCATCCTCTCGCACGTGTTTGTGCTCTACTAGCCTGCGGGATGCATCCTCTCGCACGTGTTTTTGCTAGACTAGCCTGCGGGATGCATCCTCTCGCACGTGTTTTTGCTCGACTAGCCTGCGGGATGCATCCTCTCGTACGTGTTTTTGCTAGACTAGCCTGCGGGATGCATCCTCTCGCACGTGTTTTTGCTCGACTAGCCTGCGGGATGCATCCTCTCGCACGTGTTTTTACTCGACTAGTCTGCGGGATGCATCCTCTCGCACGTGTTTTTACTCGACTACCCTGCGGGATGCATCCTCTCGCACGTGTTTTTGCTCGACTAGCCATGCGCATCCCAAAAAAACTGCGCATGCGCATCCCAAAAAACCTGCGCATGCGCATCCCACAAAACCTGCGCATTCGCATCCCACAAATCCTCGCACGTGTTTTTACTCGACTAGCCTGCGGGATGCATCCTCTCGCACGTGTTTTTACTCGACTAGCCTGCGGGATGCATCCTCTCGCACGTGTTTCTGCTCGACTAGCCATGCGCATCCCAAAAAACCTGCACATGCGCATCCCAAAAAACCTGCGCATGCGCATCCCACAAAACCTGCGCATGCGCATCCCACAAATCCTCGCACGTGTTTTTACTCGACTAGCCTGCGGGATGCATTCTCTCGCACGTGTTTTTACTCGACTAGCCTGCGGGATGCATCCTCTCGCACGTGTTTTTGCTCGACTAGCCATGCGCATCCCAAAAATCCTGCACATGCGCATCCCAAAAAACCTGCGCATGCGCATCCCACAAAACCTCGCACGTGTTTTTACTCGACTAGCCTGCGGGATGCATCCTCTCGCACGTGTTTTTACTCGACTAGCCTGCGGGATGCATCCTCTCGCACGTGTTTTTGCTCGACTAGCCATGCGCATCCCAAAAGACCTGCACATGCGCATCCCAAAAAACCTGCGCATGCGCATCCCACAAAACCTGCGCATGCGCATCCCACAAAACCTCGCACGTGTTTTTACTCGACTAGCCTGCGGGATGCATCCTCTCGCACGTGTTTTTACTCGACTGGCCTGCGGGATGCATCGTCTCGCACGTGTTTTTACTCGACTAGCCATGCGCATCCCAAAAAACCTGCGCATGCGCATCCCAAAAAATCTGCGCATGCGCATCCCACAAAACCTCGCACGTGTTTTTACTCGACTAGCCATGCGCATCCCAAAAAACCTGCGCATGCGCATCCCAAAAAATCTGCGCATGCGCATCCCACAAAACCTCGCACGTGTTTTTACTCGACTAGCCTGCGGGATGCATCCTCTCGCACGTGTTTTTGCTCGGCTAGCCTGCGGGATGCATCCTCTCGCACGTGTTTTTACTCGACTGGCCTGCGGGATGCATCGTCTCGCACGTGTTTTTACTCGACTAGCCTGCGGGATGCATCCTCTCGCACGTGTTTTTGCTCGACTAGCCATGCGCATCCCAAAAAACCTGCGCATGCGCATCCCAAAAAACCTGCGCATGCGCATCCCACAAAACCTGCGCATGCGCATCCCACAAAACCTCGCACGTGTTTTTACTCGACTAGCCTGCGGGATGCATCCTCTCGCACGTGTTTTTACTCGACTGGCCTGCGGGATGCATCGTCTCGCACGTGTTTTTACTCGACTAGCCATGCGCATCCCAAAAAACCTGCGCATGCGCATCCCAAAAAATCTGCGCATGCGCATCCCACAAAACCTCGCACGTGTTTTTACTCGACTAGCCATGCGCATCCCAAAAAACCTGCGCATGCGCATCCCAAAAAATCTGCGCATGCGCATCCCACAAAACCTCGCACGTGTTTTTACTCGACTAGCCTGCGGGATGCATCCTCTCGCACGTGTTTTTGCTCGGCTAGCCTGCGGGATGCATCCTCTCGCACGTGTTTTTGCTCGACTAGCCATGCGCATCCCAAAAAACCTGCGCATGCGCATCCCAAAAAACCTGCGCATGCGCATCCCACAAAACCTGCGCATGCGCATCCCACAAAACCTCGAACGTGTTTTTACTCGACTAGCCTGCGGGATGCATCCTCTCGCACGTGTTTTTACTCGACTAGCCTGCGGGATGCATCCTCTCGCACGTGTTTTTACTCGACTACCCTGCGGGATGCATCCTCTCGCATGTGTTTTTGCTCGACTTGCCATGCGCATCCCAAAAAACCTGCGCATGCGCATCCCAAAAAACCTGCGCATGCGCATCCCACAAAACCTGCGTATGCGCATCCCACAAAACCTCGCACGTGTTTTTACTCGACTAGCCTGCGGGATGCATCCTCTCGCACGTGTTTTTACTCGACTAGCCTGCGGGATGCATCCTCTCGCACGCGTTTTTACTCGACTAGCCTGCGGGATGCATCCTCTCGCACGTGTTTTTACTCGACTAGGCTGCGGGATGCATCGTCTCGCACGTGTTTTTACTCGACTAGCCTGCGGGATGCATCCTCTCGCACGTGTTTTTGCTCGACTAGCCTGCGGGATGCATCCTCTCGCACGTGTTTGTGCTCTACTAGCCTGCGGGATGCATCCTCTCGCACGTGTTTTTGCTAGACTAGCCTGCGGGATGCATCCTCTCGCACGTGTTTTTGCTCGACTAGCCTGCGGGATGCATCCTCTCGTACGTGTTTTTGCTAGACTAGCCTGCGGGATGCATCCTCTCGCACGTGTTTTTGCTCGACTAGCCTGCGGGATGCATCCTCTCGCACGTGTTTTTACTCGACTAGTCTGCGGGATGCATCCTCTCGCACGTGTTTTTACTCGACTACCCTGCGGGATGCATCCTCTCGCACGTGTTTTTGCTCGACTAGCCATGCGCATCCCAAAAAAACTGCGCATGCGCATCCCAAAAAACCTGCGCATGCGCATCCCACAAAACCTGCGCATTCGCATCCCACAAATCCTCGCACGTGTTTTTACTCGACTAGCCTGCGGGATGCATCCTCTCGCACGTGTTTTTACTCGACTAGCCTGCGGGATGCATCCTCTCGCACGTGTTTCTGCTCGACTAGCCATGCGCATCCCAAAAAACCTGCACATGCGCATCCCAAAAAACCTGCGCATGCGCATCCCACAAAACCTGCGCATGCGCATCCCACAAATCCTCGCACGTGTTTTTACTCGACTAGCCTGCGGGATGCATTCTCTCGCACGTGTTTTTACTCGACTAGCCTGCGGGATGCATCCTCTCGCACGTGTTTTTGCTCGACTAGCCATGCGCATCCCAAAAATCCTGCACATGCGCATCCCAAAAAACCTGCGCATGCGCATCCCACAAAACCTCGCACGTGTTTTTACTCGACTAGCCTGCGGGATGCATCCTCTCGCACGTGTTTTTACTCGACTAGCCTGCGGGATGCATCCTCTCGCACGTGTTTTTGCTGGACTAGCCATGCGCATCCCAAAAGACCTGCACATGCGCATCCCAAAAAACCTGCGCATGCGCATCCCACAAAACCTGCGCATGCGCATCCCACAAAACCTCGCACGTGTTTTTACTCGACTAGCCTGCGGGATGCATCCTCTCGCACGTGTTTTTACTCGACTGGCCTGCGGGATGCATCGTCTCGCACGTGTTTTTACTCGACTAGCCATGCGCATCCCAAAAAACCTGCGCATGCGCATCCCAAAAAATCTGCGCATGCGCATCCCACAAAACCTCGCACGTGTTTTTACTCGACTAGCCATGCGCATCCCACAAAACCTCGCACGTGTTTTTACTCGACTAGCCTGCGGGATGCATCCTCTCGCACGTGTTTTTGCTCGGCTAGCCTGCGGGATGCATCCTCTCGCACGTGTTTTTGCTCGACTAGCCATGCGCATCCCAAAAAACCTGCGCATGCGCATCCCACAAAACCTCGCACGTGTTTTTACTCGACTAGCCTGCGGGATGCATCCTCTCGCACGTGTTTTTACTCGACTAGCCTGCGGGATGCATCCTCTCGCACGTGTTTTTACTCGACTGGCCTGCGGGATGCATCGTCTCGCACGTGTTTTTACTCGACTAGCCTGCGGGATGCATCCTCTCGCACGTGTTTTTGCTCGACTAGCCATGCGCATCCCAAAAAACCTGCGCATGCGCATCCCAAAAAACCTGCGCATGCGCATCCCACAAAACCTGCGCATGCGCATCCCACAAATCCTCGCACGTGTTTTTACTCGACTAGCCTGCAGGATGCATTCTCTCGCACGTGTTTTTACTCGACTAGCCTGCGGGATGCATCCTCTCGCACGTGTTTTTGCTCGACTAGCCATGCGCATCCCAAAAATCCTGCACATGCGCATCCCAAAAAACCTGCGCATGCGCATCCCACAAAACCTCGCACGTGTTTTTACTCGACTAGCCTGCGGGATGCATCCTCTCGCACGTGTTTTTACTCGACTAGCCTGCGGGATGCATCCTCTCGCACGTGTTTTTGCTCTACTAGCCATGCGCATCCCAAAAAACCTGCACATGCGCATCCCAAAAAACCTGCGCATGCGCATCCCACAAAACCTGCGCATGCGCATCCCACAAAACCTCGCACGTGTTTGTGCTCGACTAGCCTGCGGGATGCATCCTCTCGCACGTGTTTTTACTCGACTACCCTGCAGGATGCATCCTCTCGCACGTGTTTTTGCTCGACTAGCCATGCGCATCCCAAAAAACCTGCGCATGCGCATCCCAAAAAACCTGCGCATGCGCATCCCACAAAACCTACGCATGCGCATCCCACAAATCCTCGCACGTGTTTTTACTCGACTAGCCTGCGGGATGCATTCTCTCGCACGTGTTTTTACTCGACTAGCCTGCGGGATGCATCCTCTCGCACGTGTTTTTGCTCGACTATCCATGCGCATCCCAAAAAACCTGCGCATGCGCATCCCAAAAAATCTGCGCATGCGCATCCCACAAAACCTGCGCATGCGCATCCCACAAAACCTCGCACGTGTTTGTGCTCGACTAGACTGCGGGATGCATCCTTTCGCACGTGTTTTTACTCGACTAGCCTGCGGGATGCATCGTCTCGCACGTGTTTTTACTCGACTAGCCATGCGCATCCCAAAAAACCTGCGCATGCGCATCCCAAAAAATCTGCGCATGCGCATCCCACAAAACCTCGCACGTGTTTTTACTCGACTAGCCATGCGCATCCCAAAAAACCTGCGCATGCGCATCCCAAAAAATCTGCGCATGCGCATCCCACAAAACCTCGCACGTGTTTTTACTCGACTAGCCTGCGGGATGCATCCTCTCGCACGTGTTTTTGCTCGGCTAGCCTGCGGGATGCATCCTCTCGCACGTGTTTTTGCTCGACTAGCCATGCGCATCCCAAAAAACCTGCGCATGCGCATCCCAAAAAACCTGCGCATGCGCATCCCACAAAACCTGCGCATGCGCATCCCACAAAACCTCGAACGTGTTTTTACTCGACTAGCCTGCGGGATGCATCCTCTCGCACGTGTTTTTACTCGACTAGCCTGCGGGATGCATCCTCTCGCACGTGTTTTTACTCGACTACCCTGCAGGATGCATCCTCTCGCACGTGTTTTTGCTCGACTAGCCATGCGCATCCCAAAAAACCTGCGCATGCGCATCCCAAAAAACCTGCGCATGCGCATCCCACAAAACCTACGCATGCGCATCCCACAAATCCTCGCACGTGTTTTTACTCGACTAGCCTGCGGGATGCATTCTCTCGCACGTGTTTTTACTCGACTAGCCTGCGGGATGCATCCTCTCGCACGTGTTTTTGCTCGACTATCCATGCGCATCCCAAAAAACCTGCGCATGCGCATCCCAAAAAATCTGCGCATGCGCATCCCACAAAACCTGAGCATGCGCATCCCACAAAACCTCGCACGTGTTTGTGCTCGACTAGACTGCGGGATGCATCCTTTCGCACGTGTTTTTACTCGACTAGCCTGCGGGATGCATCCTCTCGCACGTGTTTTTGCTCGACTAGCCATGCGCATCCCAAAAAACCTAAGCATGCGCATCCCAAAAAACCTGCGCATGCGCATCCCACAAAACCTGCGCATGCGCATCCCACAAATCCTCGCACGTGTTTTTACTCGACTAGCCTGCGGGATGCATTCTCTCGCACGTGTTTTTACTCGACTAGCCTGCGGGATGCATCCTCTCGCACGTGTTTTTGCTCGACTAGCCATGCGCATCCCAAAAATCCTGCACATGCGCATCCCAAAAAACCTGCGCATGCGCATCCCACAAAACCTCGCACGTGTTTTTACTCGACTAGCCTGCGGGATGCATCCTCTCGCACGTGTTTTTACTCGACTAGCCTGCGGGATGCATCCTCTCGCACGTGTTTTTGCTCGACTAGCCATGCGCATCCCAAAAAACCTGCGCATGCGCATCCCAAAAAACCTGCGCATGCGCATCCCACAAAACCTGCGCATGCGCATCCCACAAAACCTCGAACGTGTTTTTACTCGACTAGCCTGCGGGATGCATCCTCTCGCACGTGTTTTTACTCGACTAGCCTGCGGGATGCATCCTCTCGCACGTGTTTTTACTCGACTACCCTGCGGGATGCATCCTCTCGCATGTGTTTTTGCTCGACTTGCCATGCGCATCCCAAAAAACCTGCGCATGCGCATCCCAAAAAACCTGCGCATGCGCATCCCACAAAACCTGCGTATGCGCATCCCACAAAACCTCGCACGTGTTTTTACTCGACTAGCCTGCGGGATGCATCCTCTCGCACGTGTTTTTACTCGACTAGCCTGCGGGATGCATCCTCTCGCACGCGTTTTTACTCGACTAGCCTGCGGGATGCATCCTCTCGCACGTGTTTTTACTCGACTAGGCTGCGGGATGCATCGTCTCGCACGTGTTTTTACTCGACTAGCCTGCGGGATGCATCCTCTCGCACGTGTTTTTGCTCGACTAGCCTGCGGGATGCATCCTCTCGCACGTGTTTGTGCTCTACTAGCCTGCGGGATGCATCCTCTCGCACGTGTTTTTGCTAGACTAGCCTGCGGGATGCATCCTCTCGCACGTGTTTTTGCTCGACTAGCCTGCGGGATGCATCCTCTCGTACGTGTTTTTGCTAGACTAGCCTGCGGGATGCATCCTCTCGCACGTGTTTTTGCTCGACTAGCCTGCGGGATGCATCCTCTCGCACGTGTTTTTACTCGACTAGTCTGCGGGATGCATCCTCTCGCACGTGTTTTTACTCGACTACCCTGCGGGATGCATCCTCTCGCACGTGTTTTTGCTCGACTAGCCATGCGCATCCCAAAAAAACTGCGCATGCGCATCCCAAAAAACCTGCGCATGCGCATCCCACAAAACCTGCGCATTCGCATCCCACAAATCCTCGCACGTGTTTTTACTCGACTAGCCTGCGGGATGCATCCTCTCGCACGTGTTTTTACTCGACTAGCCTGCGGGATGCATCCTCTCGCACGTGTTTCTGCTCGACTAGCCATGCGCATCCCAAAAAACCTGCACATGCGCATCCCAAAAAACCTGCGCATGCGCATCCCACAAAACCTGCGCATGCGCATCCCACAAAACCTCGCACGTGTTTTTACTCGACTAGCCTGCGGGATGCATCCTCTCGCACGTGTTTTTACTCGACTGGCCTGCGGGATGCATCGTCTCGCACGTGTTTTTACTCGACTAGCCTGCGGGATGCATCCTATCGCACGTGTTTTTGCTCGACTAGCCATGCGCATCCCAAAAAACCTGCGCATGCGCATCCCAAAAAATCTGCGCATGCGCATCCCACAAAACCTCGCACGTGTTTTTACTCGACTAGCCTGCGGGATGCATCCTCTCGCACGTGTTTTTGCTCGGCTAGCCTGCGGGACGCATCCTCTCGCACGTGTTTTTGCTCGACTAGCCATGCGCATCCCAAAAAACCTGCGCATGCGCATCCCACAAAACCTCGCACGTGTTTTTACTCGACTAGCCTGCGGGATGCATCCTCTCGCACGTGTTTTTACTCGACTAGCCTGCGGGATGCATCCTCTCGCACGTGTTTTTACTCGACTGGCCTGCGGGATGCATCGTCTCGCACGTGTTTTTACTCGACTAGCCTGCGGGATGCATCCTCTCGCACGTGTTTTTGCTCGACTAGCCATGCGCATCCCAAAAAACCTGCGCATGCGCATCCCAAAAAATCTGCGCATGCGCATCCCACAAAACCTCGCACGTGTTTGTGCTCAACTAGCCTGCGGGATGCATCCTTTCGCACGTGTTTTTACTCGCCTAGCCTGCGGGATGCATCCTCTCGCACGTGTTTTTGCTCGACTATCCATGCGCATCCCAAAAAACCTGCGCATGCGCATCCCAAAAAATCTGCGCATGCGCATCCCACAAAACCTGCGCATGCGCATCCCACAAAACCTCGCACGTGTTTGTGCTCGACTAGACTGCGGGATGCATCCTTTCGCACGTGTTTTTACTCGACTAGCCTGCGGGATGCATCCTCTCGCACGTGTTTTTGCTCGACTAGCCATGCGCATCCCAAAAAACCTGCGCATGCGCATCCCAAAAAACCTGCGCATGCGCATCCCACAAAACCTGCGCATGCGCATCCCACAAATCCTCGCACGTGTTTTTACTCGACTAGCCTGCGGGATGCATTCTCTCGCACGTGTTTTTACTCGACTAGCCTGCGGGATGCATCCTCTCGCACGTGTTTTTGCTCGACTAGCCATGCGCATCCCAAAAATCCTGCACATGCGCATCCCAAAAAACCTGCGCATGCGCATCCCACAAAACCTCGCACGTGTTTTTACTCGACTAGCCTGCGGGATGCATCCTCTCGCACGTGTTTTTACTCGACTGGCCTGCGGGATGCATCGTCTCGCACGTGTTCTTACTCGACTAGCCTGCGGGATGCATCCTCTCACACGTGTTTTTGCTCGACTAGCCATGCGCATCCCAAAAAACCTGCGCATGCGCATCCCAAAAAATCTGCGCATGCGCATCCCACAAAACCTCGCACGTGTTTTTACTCGACTAGCCTGCGGGATGCATCCTCTCGCACGTGTTTTTGCTCGGCTAGCCTGCGGGATGCATCCTCTCGCACGTGTTTTTGCTCGACTAGCCATGCGCATCCCAAAAAACCTGCGCATGCGCATCCCACAAAACCTCGCACGTGTTTTTACTCGACTAGCCATGCGCATCCCAAAAAACCTGCGCATGCGCATCCCAAAAAATCTGCGCATGCGCATCCCACAAAACCTCGCACGTGTTTTTACTCGACTAGCCTGCGGGATGCATCCTCTCGCACGTGTTTTTGCTCGGCTAGCCATGCGCATCCCAAAAAACCTGCGCATGCGCATCCCACAAAACCTCGCACGTGTTTTTACTCGACTAGCCTGCGGGATGCATCCTCTCGCACGTGTTTTTACTCGACTAGCCTGCGGGATGCATCCTCTCGCACGTGTTTTTACTCGACTGGCCTGCGGGATGCATCGTCTCGCACGTGTTTTTACTCGACTAGCCTGCGGGATGCATCCTCTCGCACGTGTTTTTGCTCGACTAGCCATGCGCATCCCAAAAAACCTGCGCATGCGCATCCCACAAATCCTCGCACGTGTTTTTACTCGACTAGCCTGCAGGATGCATTCTCTCGCACGTGTTTTTACTCGACTAGCCTGCGGGATGCATCCTCTCGCACGTGTTTTTGCTCGACTAGCCATGCGCATCCCAAAAATCCTGCACATGCGCATCCCAAAAAACCTGCGCATGCGCATCCCACAAAACCTCGCACGTGTTTTTACTCGACTAGCCTGCGGGATGCATCCTCTCGCACGTGTTTTTACTCGACTAGCCTGCGGGATGCATCCTCTCGCACGTGTTTTTGCTCTACTAGCCATGCGCATCCCAAAAAACCTGCACATGCGCATCCCAAAAAACCTGCGCATGCGCATCCCACAAAACCTGCGCATGCGCATCCCACAAAACCTCGCACGTGTTTTTACTCGACTAGCCTGCAGGATGCATCCTCTCGCACGTGTTTTTACTCGACTGGCCTGCGGGATGCATCCTTTCGCACGTGTTTTTACTCGACTAGCCTGCGGGATGCATCCTCTCGCACGTGTTTTTGCTCGACTATCCATGCGCATCCCAAAAAACCTGCGCATGCGCATCCCAAAAAATCTGCGCATGCGCATCCCACAAAACCTGCGCATGCGCATCCCACAAAACCTCGCACGTGTTTGTGCTCGACTAGACTGCGGGATGCATCCTTTCGCACGTGTTTTTACTCGACTAGCCTGCGGGATGCATCCTCTCGCACGTGTTTTTGCTCGACTAGCCATGCGCATCCCAAAAAACCTGCGCATGCGCATCCCAAAAAACCTGCGCATGCGCATCCCACAAAACCTGCGCATGCGCATCCCACAAATCCTCGCACGTGTTTTTACTCGACTAGCCTGCGGGATGCATTCTCTCGCACGTGTTTTTACTCGACTAGCCTGCGGGATGCATCCTCTCGCACGTGTTTTTGCTCGACTAGCCATGCGCATCCCAAAAATCCTGCACATGCGCATCCCAAAAAACCTGCGCATGCGCATCCCACAAAACCTCGCACGTGTTTTTACTCGACTAGCCTGCGGGATGCATCCTCTCGCACGTGTTTTTACTCGACTAGCCTGCGGGATGCATCCTCTCGCACGTGTTTTTGCTCGACTAGCCATGCGCATCCCAAAAAACCTGCACATGCGCATCCCAAAAAACCTGCGCATGCGCATCCCACAAAACCTGCGCATGCGCATCCCACAAAACCTCGCACGTGTTTTTACTCGACTAGCCTGCGGGATGCATCCTCTCGCACGTGTTTTTACTCGACTGGCCTGCGGGATGCATCGTCTCGCACGTGTTCTTACTCGACTAGCCTGCGGGATGCATCCTCTCGCACGTGTTTTTGCTCGACTAGCCATGCGCATCCCAAAAAACCTGCGCATGCGCATCCCAAAAAATCTGCGCATGCGCATCCCACAAAACCTCGCACGTGTTTTTACTCGACTAGCCTGCGGGATGCATCCTCTCGCACGTGTTTTTGCTCGGCTAGCCTGCGGGATGCATCCTCTCGCACGTGTTTTTGCTCGACTAGCCATGCGCATCCCAAAAAACCTGCGCATGCGCATCCCACAAAACCTCGCACGTGTTTTTACTCGACTAGCCTGCGGGATGCATCCTCTCGCACGTGTTTTTACTCGACTGGCCTGCGGGATGCATCGTCTCGCACGTGTTTTTACTCGACTAGCCTGCGGGATGCATCCTCTCGCACGTGTTTTTGCTCGACTAGCCATGCGCATCCCAAAAAACCTGCGCATGCGCATCCCAAAAAATCTGCGCATGCGCATCCCACAAAACCTGCGCATGCGCATCCCACAAAACCTCGCACGTGTTTGTGCTCGACTAGCCTGCGGGATGCATCCTCTCGCACGTGTTTTTACTCGACTACCCTGCAGGATGCATCCTCTCGCACGTGTTTTTGCTCGACTAGCCATGCGCATCCCAAAAAACCTGCGCATGCGCATCCCAAAAAACCTGCGCATGCGCATCCCACAAAACCTACGCATGCGCATCCCACAAATCCTCGCACGTGTTTTTACTCGACTAGCCTGCGGGATGCATTCTCTCGCACGTGTTTTTACTCGACTAGCCTGCGGGATGCATCCTCTCGCACGTGTTTTTGCTCGACTATCCATGCGCATCCCAAAAAACCTGCGCATGCGCATCCCAAAAAATCTGCGCATGCGCATCCCACAAAACCTGCGCATGCGCATCCCACAAAACCTCGCACGTGTTTGTGCTCGACTAGACTGCGGGATGCATCCTTTCGCACGTGTTTTTACCCGACTAGCCTGCGGGATGCATCCTCTCGCACGTGTTTTTGCTCGACTAGCCATGCGCATCCCAAAAAACCTGCGCATGCGCATCCCAAAAAATCTGCGCATGCGCATCCCACAAAACCTCGCACGTGTTTGTGCTCAACTAGCCTGCGGGATGCATCCTTTCGCACGTGTTTTTACTCGCCTAGCCTGCGGGATGCATCCTCTCGCACGTGTTTTTGCTCGACTATCCATGCGCATCCCAAAAAACCTGCGCATGCGCATCCCAAAAAATCTGCGCATGCGCATCCCACAAAACCTGCGCATGCGCATCCCACAAAACCTCGCACGTGTTTGTGCTCGACTAGACTGCGGGATTCATCCTTTCGCACGTGTTTTTACTCGACTAGCCTGCGGGATGCATCCTCTCGCACGTGTTTGTCTCGACTAGCCATGCGCATCCCAAAAAACCTGCGCATGCGCATCCCAAAAAACCTGCGCATGCGCATCCCACAAAACCTGCGCATGCGCATCCCACAAATCCTCGCACGTGTTTTTACTCGACTAGCCTGCGGGATGCATTCTCTCGCACGTGTTTTTACTCGACTAGCCTGCGGGATGCATCCTCTCGCACGTGTTTTTGCTCGACTAGCCATGCGCATCCCAAAAATCCTGCACATGCGCATCCCAAAAAACCTGCGCATGCGCATCCCACAAAACCTCGCACGTGTTTTTACTCGACTAGCCTGCGGGATGCATCCTCTCGCACGTGTTTTTACTCGACTGGCCTGCGGGATGCATCGTCTCGCACGTGTTCTTACTCGACTAGCCTGCGGGATGCATCCTCTCACACGTGTTTTTGCTCGACTAGCCATGCGCATCCCAAAAAACCTGCGCATGCGCATCCCAAAAAACCTGCGCATGCGCAGCCCACAAAACCTCGCACGTGTTTTTACTCGACTAGCCTGCGGGATGCATTCTCTCGCACGTGTTTTTACTCGACTAGCCTGCGGGATGCATCCTCTCGCACGTGTTTTTGCTCGACTAGCCATGCGCATCCCAAAAATCCTGCACATGCGCATCCCAAAAAACCTGCGCATGCGCATCCCACAAAACCTCGCACGTGTTTTTACTCGACTAGCCTGCGGGATGCATCCTCTCGCACGTGTTTTTACTCGACTGGCCTGCGGGATGCATCGTCTCGCACGTGTTCTTACTCGACTAGCCTGCGGGATGCATCCTCTCACACGTGTTTTTGCTCGACTAGCCATGCGCATCCCAAAAAACCTGCGCATGCGCATCCCAAAAAATCTGCGCATGCGCATCCCACAAAACCTCGCACGTGTTTTTACTCGACTAGCCTGCGGGATGCATCCTCTCGCACGTGTTTTTGCTCGGCTAGCCTGCGGGATGCATCCTCTCGCACGTGTTTTTGCTCGACTAGCCATGCGCATCCCAAAAAACCTGCGCATGCGCATCCCAAAAAACCTGCGCATGCGCATCCCACAAAACCTCGCACGTGTTTTTACTCGACTAGCCATGCGCATCCCAAAAAACCTGCGCATGCGCATCCCAAAAAATCTGCGCATGCGCATCCCACAAAACCTCGCACGTGTTTTTACTCGACTAGCCTGCGGGATGCATCCTCTCGCACGTGTTTTTGCTCGGCTAGCCATGCGCATCCCAAAAAACCTGCGCATGCGCATCCCACAAAACCTCGCACGTGTTTTTACTCGACTAGCCTGCGGGATGCATCCTCTCGCACGTGTTTTTACTCGACTAGCCTGCGGGATGCATCCTCTCGCACGTGTTTTTACTCGACTGGCCTGCGGGATGCATCGTCTCGCACGTGTTTTTACTCGACTAGCCTGCGGGATGCATCCTCTCGCACGTGTTTTTGCTCGACTAGCCATGCGCATCCCAAAAAACCTGCGCATGCGCATCCCAAAAAACCTGCGCATGCGCATCCCACAAAACCTGCGCATGCGCATCCCACAAATCCTCGCACGTGTTTTTACTCGACTAGCCTGCAGCATGCATTCTCTCGCACGTGTTTTTACTCGACTAGCCTGCGGGATGCATCCTCTCGCACGTGTTTTTGCTCGACTAGCCATGCGCATCCCAAAAAACCTGCGCATGCGCATCCCAAAAAATCTGCGTATGCGCATCCCACAAAACCTCGCACGTGTTTTTACTCGACTAGCCTGCGGGATGCATCCTCTCGCACGTGTTTTTGCTCGGCTAGCCTGCGGGATGCATCCTCTCGCACGTGTTTTTGCTCGACTAGCCATGCGCATCCCAAAAATCCTGCACATGCGCATCCCAAAAAACCTGCGCATGCGCATCCCACAAAACCTCGCACGTGTTTTTACTCGACTAGCCTGCGGGATGCATCCTCTCGCACGTGTTTTTACTCGACTAGCCTGCGGGATGCATCCTCTCGCACGTGTTTTTGCTCGACTAGCCATGCGCATCCCAAAAAACCTGCACATGCGCATCCCAAAAAACCTGCGCATGCGCATCCCACAAAACCTGCGCATGCGCATCCCACAAAACCTCGCACGTGTTTTTACTCGACTAGCCTGCGGGATGCATCCTCTCGCACGTGTTTTTACTCGACTGGCCTGCGGGATGCATCGTCTCGCACGTGTTCTTACTCGACTAGCCTGCGGGATGCATCCTCTCGCACGTGTTTTTGCTCGACTAGCCATGCGCATCCCAAAAAACCTGCGCATGCGCATCCCAAATACCTGCGCATGCGCATCCCAAAAAACCTGCGCATGCGCATCCCACAAAACCTCGCACGTGTTTTTACTCGACTAGCCTGCGGGATGCATCCTCTCGCACGTGTTTTTACTCGACTGGCCTGCGGGATGCATCGTCTCGCACGTGTTTTTACTCGACTAGCCTGCGGGATGCATCCTCTCGCACGTGTTTTTGCTCGACTAGCCATGCGCATCCCAAAAAACCTGCGCATGCGCATCCCAAAAAATCTGCGCATGCGCATCCCACAAAACCTGCGCATGCGCATCCCACAAAACCTCGCACGTGTTTTTACTCGACTAGCCTGCGGGATGCATCCTCTCGCACGTGTTTTTACTCGACTGGCCTGCGGGATGCATCGTCTCGCACGTGTTCTTACTCGACTAGCCTGCGGGATGCATCCTCTCGCACGTGTTTTTGCTCGACTAGCCATGCGCATCCCAAAAAACCTGCGCATGCGCATCCCAAAAAACCTGCGCATGCGCATCCCAAAAAATCTGCGCATGCGCATCCCACAAAACCTCGCACGTGTTTTTACTCGACTAGCCTGCGGGATGCATCCTCTCGCACGTGTTTTTGCTCGGCTAGCCTGCGGGATGCATCCTCTCGCACGTGTTTTTGCTCGACTAGCCATGCGCATCCCAAAAAACCTGCGCATGCGCATCCCAAAAAACCTGCGCATGCGCATCCCAAAAAACCTGCGCATGCGCATCCCACAAAACCTCGCACGTGTTTTTACTCGACTAGCCTGCGGGATGCATCCTCTCGCACGTGTTTTTACTCGACTGGCCTGCGGGATGCATCGTCTCGCACGTGTTTTTACTCGACTAGCCTGCGGGATGCATCCTCTCGCACGTGTTTTTGCTCGACTAGCCATGCGCATCCCAAAAAACCTGCGCATGCGCATCCCAAAAAATCTGCGCATGCGCATCCCACAAAACCTGCGCATGCGCATCCCACAAAACCTCGCACGTGTTTGTGCTCGACTAGCCTGCGGGATGCATCCTCTCGCACGTGTTTTTACTCGACTACCCTGCAGGATGCATCCTCTCGCACGTGTTTTTGCTCGACTAGCCATGCGCATCCCAAAAAACCTGCGCATGCGCATCCCAAAAAACCTGCGCATGCGCATCCCACAAAACCTACGCATGCGCATCCCACAAATCCTCGCACGTGTTTTTACTCGACTAGCCTGCGGGATGCATTCTCTCGCACGTGTTTTTACTCGACTAGCCTGCGGGATGCATCCTCTCGCACGTGTTTTTGCTCGACTATCCATGCGCATCCCAAAAAACCTGCGCATGCGCATCCCAAAAAATCTGCGCATGCGCATCCCACAAAACCTGCGCATGCGCATCCCACAAAACCTCGCACGTGTTTGTGCTCGACTAGACTGCGGGATGCATCCTTTCGCACGTGTTTTTACTCGACTAGCCTGCGGGATGCATTCTCTCGCACGTGTTTTTACTCGACTAGCCTGCGGGATGCATCCTCTCGCACGTGTTTTTGCTCGACTAGCCATGCGCATCCCAAAAAACCTGCGCATGCGCATCCCAAAAAACCTGCGCATGCGCATCCCAAAAAATCTGCGCATGCGCATCCCACAAAACCTCGCACGTGTTTTTACTCGACTAGCCTGCGGGATGCATCCTCTCGCACGTGTTTTTGCTCGGCTAGCCTGCGGGATGCATCCTCTCGCACGTGTTTTTGCTCGACTAGCCATGCGCATCCCAAAAAACCTGCGCATGCGCATCCCAAAAAACCTGCGCATGCGCATCCCAAAAAACCTGCGCATGCGCATCCCACAAAACCTCGCACGTGTTTTTACTCGACTAGCCTGCGGGATGCATCCTCTCGCACGTGTTTTTACTCGACTGGCCTGCGGGATGCATCGTCTCGCACGTGTTTTTACTCGACTAGCCTGCGGGATGCATCCTCTCGCACGTGTTTTTGCTCGACTAGCCATGCGCATCCCAAAAAACCTGCGCATGCGCATCCCAAAAAATCTGCGCATGCGCATCCCACAAAACCTGCGCATGCGCATCCCACAAAACCTCGCACGTGTTTGTGCTCGACTAGCCTGCGGGATGCATCCTCTCGCACGTGTTTTTACTCGACTACCCTGCAGGATGCATCCTCTCGCACGTGTTTTTGCTCGACTAGCCATGCGCATCCCAAAAAACCTGCGCATGCGCATCCCAAAAAACCTGCGCATGCGCATCCCACAAAACCTACGCATGCGCATCCCACAAATCCTCGCACGTGTTTTTACTCGACTAGCCTGCGGGATGCATTCTCTCGCACGTGTTTTTACTCGACTAGCCTGCGGGATGCATCCTCTCGCACGTGTTTTTGCTCGACTATCCATGCGCATCCCAAAAAACCTGCGCATGCGCATCCCAAAAAATCTGCGCATGCGCATCCCACAAAACCTGCGCATGCGCATCCCACAAAACCTCGCACGTGTTTGTGCTCGACTAGACTGCGGGATGCATCCTTTCGCACGTGTTTTTACTCGACTAGCCTGCGGGATGCATCCTCTCGCACGTGTTTTTGCTCGACTAGCCATGCGCATCCCAAAAAACCTGCGCATGCGCATCCCAAAAAATCTGCGCATGCGCATCCCACAAAACCTCGCACGTGTTTGTGCTCAACTAGCCTGCGGGATGCATCCTTTCGCACGTGTTTTTACTCGCCTAGCCTGCGGGATGCATCCTCTCGCACGTGTTTTTGCTCGACTATCCATGCGCATCCCAAAAAACCTGCGCATGCGCATCCCAAAAAATCTGCGCATGCGCATCCCACAAAACCTGCGCATGCGCATCCCACAAAACCTCGCACGTGTTTGTGCTCGACTAGACTGCGGGATTCATCCTTTCGCACGTGTTTTTACTCGACTAGCCTGCGGGATGCATCCTCTCGCACGTGTTTTTGCTCGACTAGCCATGCGCATCCCAAAAAACCTGCGCATGCGCATCCCAAAAAACCTGCGCATGCGCATCCCACAAAACCTGCGCATGCGCATCCCACAAATCCTCGCACGTGTTTTTACTCGACTAGCCTGCGGGATGCATTCTCTCGCACGTGTTTTTACTCGACTAGCCTGCGGGATGCATCCTCTCGCACGTGTTTTTGCTCGACTAGCCATGCGCATCCCAAAAATCCTGCACATGCGCATCCCAAAAAACCTGCGCATGCGCATCCCACAAAACCTCGCACGTGTTTTTACTCGACTAGCCTGCGGGATGCATCCTCTCGCACGTGTTTTTACTCGACTGGCCTGCGGGATGCATCGTCTCGCACGTGTTCTTACTCGACTAGCCTGCGGGATGCATCCTCTCACACGTGTTTTTGCTCGACTAGCCATGCGCATCCCAAAAAACCTGCGCATGCGCATCCCAAAAAACCTGCGCATGCGCATCCCACAAAACCTCGCACGTGTTTTTACTCGACTAGCCTGCGGGATGCATTCTCTCGCACGTGTTTTTACTCGACTAGCCTGCGGGATGCATCCTCTCGCACGTGTTTTTGCTCGACTAGCCATGCGCATCCCAAAAATCCTGCACATGCGCATCCCAAAAAACCTGCGCATGCGCATCCCACAAAACCTCGCACGTGTTTTTACTCGACTAGCCTGCGGGATGCATCCTCTCGCACGTGTTTTTACTCGACTGGCCTGCGGGATGCATCGTCTCGCACGTGTTCTTACTCGACTAGCCTGCGGGATGCATCCTCTCACACGTGTTTTTGCTCGACTAGCCATGCGCATCCCAAAAAACCTGCGCATGCGCATCCCAAAAAATCTGCGCATGCGCATCCCACAAAACCTCGCACGTGTTTTTACTCGACTAGCCTGCGGGATGCATCCTCTCGCACGTGTTTTTGCTCGGCTAGCCTGCGGGATGCATCCTCTCGCACGTGTTTTTGCTCGACTAGCCATGCGCATCCCAAAAAACCTGCGCATGCGCATCCCAAAAAACCTGCGCATGCGCATCCCACAAAACCTCGCACGTGTTTTTACTCGACTAGCCATGCGCATCCCAAAAAACCTGCGCATGCGCATCCCAAAAAATCTGCGCATGCGCATCCCACAAAACCTCGCACGTGTTTTTACTCGACTAGCCTGCGGGATGCATCCTCTCGCACGTGTTTTTGCTCGGCTAGCCATGCGCATCCCAAAAAACCTGCGCATGCGCATCCCACAAAACCTCGCACGTGTTTTTACTCGACTAGCCTGCGGGATGCATCCTCTCGCACGTGTTTTTACTCGACTAGCCTGCGGGATGCATCCTCTCGCACGTGTTTTTACTCGACTGGCCTGCGGGATGCATCGTCTCGCACGTGTTTTTACTCGACTAGCCTGCGGGATGCATCCTCTCGCACGTGTTTTTGCTCGACTAGCCATGCGCATCCCAAAAAACCTGCGCATGCGCATCCCAAAAAACCTGCGCATGCGCATCCCACAAAACCTGCGCATGCGCATCCCACAAATCCTCGCACGTGTTTTTACTCGACTAGCCTGCAGGATGCATTCTCTCGCACGTGTTTTTACTCGACTAGCCTGCGGGATGCATCCTCTCGCACGTGTTTTTGCTCGACTAGCCATGCGCATCCCAAAAATCCTGCACATGCGCATCCCAAAAAACCTGCGCATGCGCATCCCACAAAACCTCGCACGTGTTTTTACTCGACTAGCCTGCGGGATGCATCCTCTCGCACGTGTTTTTACTCGACTAGCCTGCGGGATGCATCCTCTCGCACGTGTTTTTGCTCTACTAGCCATGCGCATCCCAAAAAACCTGCACATGCGCATCCCAAAAAACCTGCGCATGCGCATCCCACAAAACCTGCGCATGCGCATCCCACAAAACCTGCGCATGCGCATCCCACAAATCCTCGCACGTGTTTTTACTCGACTAGCCTGCGGGATGCATTCTCTCGCACGTGTTTTTACTCGACTAGCCTGCGGGATGCATCCTCTCGCACGTGTTTTTGCTCGACTAGCCATGCGCATCCCAAAAATCCTGCACATGCGCATCCCAAAAAACCTGCGCATGCGCATCCCACAAAACCTCGCACGTGTTTTTACTCGACTAGCCTGCGGGATGCATCCTCTCGCACGTGTTTTTACTCGACTAGCCTGCGGGATGCATCCTCTCGCACGTGTTTTTGCTCGACTAGCCATGCGCATCCCAAAAAACCTGCACATGCGCATCCCAAAAAACCTGCGCATGCGCATCCCACAAAACCTGCGCATGCGCATCCCACAAAACCTCGCACGTGTTTTTACTCGACTAGCCTGCGGGATGCATTCTCTCGCACGTGTTTTTGCTCGAATAGCCATGCGCATCCCAAAAATCCTGCACATGCGCATCCCAAAAAACCTGCGCATGCGCATCCCACAAAACCTCGCACGTGTTTTTACTCGACTAGCCTGCGGGATGCATCCTCTCGCACGTGTTTTTACTCGACTAGCCTGCGGGATGCATCCTCTCGCACGTGTTTTTGCTCGACTAGCCATGCGCATCCCAAAAATCCTGCACATGCGCATCCCAAAAAACCTGCGCATGCGCATCCCACAAAACCTGCGCATGCGCATCCCACAAAACCTCGCACGTGTTTGTGCTCGACTAGCCTGCGGGATGCATCCTCTCGCACGTGTTTTTACTCGACTACCCTGCAGGATGCATCCTCTCGCACGTGTTTTTGCTCGACTAGCCATGCGCATCCCAAAAAACCTGCGCATGCGCATCCCAAAAAACCTGCGCATGCGCATCCCACAAAACCTACGCATGCGCATCCCACAAATCCTCGCACGTGTTTTTACTCGACTAGCCTGCGGGATGCATTCTCTCGCACGTGTTTTTACTCGACTAGCCTGCGGGATGCATCCTCTCGCACGTGTTTTTGCTCGACTATCCATGCGCATCCCAAAAAACCTGCGCATGCGCATCCCAAAAAATCTGCGCATGCGCATCCCACAAAACCTGCGCATGCGCATCCCACAAAACCTCGCACGTGTTTGTGCTCGACTAGACTGCGGGATGCATCCTTTCGCACGTGTTTTTACTCGACTAGCCTGCGGGATGCATCCTCTCGCACGTGTTTTTGCTCGACTAGCCATGCGCATCCCAAAAAACCTAAGCATGCGCATCCCAAAAAACCTGCGCATGCGCATCCCACAAAACCTGCGCATGCGCATCCCACAAATCCTCGCACGTGTTTTTACTCGACTAGCCTGCGGGATGCATTCTCTCGCACGTGTTTTTACTCGACTAGCCTGCGGGATGCATCCTCTCGCACGTGTTTTTGCTCGACTAGCCTGCGGGATGCATCCTCTCGCACGTGTTTTTACTCGACTAGTCTGCGGGATGCATCCTCTCGCACGTGTTTTTACTCAACTACCCTGCGGGATGCATCCTCTCGCACGTGTTTTTGCTCGACTAGCCATGCGCATCCCAAAAAAACTGCGCATGCGCATCCCAAAAAACCTGCGCATGCGCATCCCACAAAACCTGCGCATTCGCATCCCACAAATCCTCGCACGTGTTTTTACTCGACTAGCCTGCGGGATGCATCCTCTCGCACGTGTTTTTACTCGACTAGCCTGCGGGATGCATCCTCTCGCACGTGTTTCTGCTCGACTAGCCATGCGCATCCCAAAAAACCTGCACATGCGCATCCCAAAAAACCTGCGCATGCGCATCCCACAAAACCTGCGCATGCGCATCCCACAAAACCTCGCACGTGTTTTTACTCGACTAGCCTGCGGGATGCATCCTCTCGCACGTGTTTTTACTCGACTGGCCTGCGGGATGCATCGTCTCGCACGTGTTTTTACTCGACTAGCCTGCGGGATGCATCCTCTCGCACGTGTTTTTGCTCGACTAGCCATGCGCATCCCAAAAAACCTGCGCATGCGCATCCCAAAAAATCTGCGCATGCGCATCCCACAAAACCTCGCACGTGTTTTTACTCGACTAGCCTGCGGGATGCATCCTCTCGCACGTGTTTTTGCTCGGCTAGCCTGCGGGACGCATCCTCTCGCACGTGTTTTTGCTCGACTAGCCATGCGCATCCCAAAAAACCTGCGCATGCGCATCCCAAAAAACCTGCGCATGCGCATCCCACAAAACCTCGCACGTGTTTTTACTCGACTAGCCTGCGGGATGCATCCTCTCGCACGTGTTTTTACTCGACTAGCCTGCGGGATGCATCCTCTCGCACGTGTTTTTACTCGACTGGCCTGCGGGATGCATCGTCTCGCACGTGTTTTTACTCGACTAGCCTGCGGGATGCATCCTCTCGCACGTGTTTTTGCTCGACTAGCCATGCGCATCCCAAAAAACCTGCGCATGCGCATCCCAAAAAATCTGCGCATGCGCATCCCACAAAACCTCGCACGTGTTTGTGCTCAACTAGCCTGCGGGATGCATCCTTTCGCACGTGTTTTTACTCGCCTAGCCTGCGGGATGCATCCTCTCGCACGTGTTTTTGCTCGACTATCCATGCGCATCCCAAAAAACCTGCGCATGCGCATCCCAAAAAATCTGCGCATGCGCATCCCACAAAACCTGCGCATGCGCATCCCACAAAACCTCGCACGTGTTTGTGCTCGACTAGACTGCGGGATGCATCCTTTCGCACGTGTTTTTACTCGACTAGCCTGCGGGATGCATCCTCTCGCACGTGTTTTTGCTCGACTAGCCATGCGCATCCCAAAAAACCTGCGCATGCGCATCCCAAAAAACCTGCGCATGCGCATCCCACAAAACCTGCGCATGCGCATCCCACAAATCCTCGCACGTGTTTTTACTCGACTAGCCTGCGGGATGCATTCTCTCGCACGTGTTTTTACTCGACTAGCCTGCGGGATGCATCCTCTCGCACGTGTTTTTGCTCGACTAGCCATGCGCATCCCAAAAATCCTGCACATGCGCATCCCAAAAAACCTGCGCATGCGCATCCCACAAAACCTCGCACGTGTTTTTACTCGACTAGCCTGCGGGATGCATCCTCTCGCACGTGTTTTTACTCGACTGGCCTGCGGGATGCATCGTCTCGCACGTGTTCTTACTCGACTAGCCTGCGGGATGCATCCTCTCACACGTGTTTTTGCTCGACTAGCCATGCGCATCCCAAAAAACCTGCGCATGCGCATCCCAAAAAATCTGCGCATGCGCATCCCACAAAACCTCGCACGTGTTTTTACTCGACTAGCCTGCGGGATGCATCCTCTCGCACGTGTTTTTGCTCGGCTAGCCTGCGGGATGCATCCTCTCGCACGTGTTTTTGCTCGACTAGCCATGCGCATCCCAAAAAACCTGCGCATGCGCATCCCAAAAAACCTGCGCATGCGCATCCCACAAAACCTCGCACGTGTTTTTACTCGACTAGCCATGCGCATCCCAAAAAACCTGCGCATGCGCATCCCAAAAAATCTGCGCATGCGCATCCCACAAAACCTCGCACGTGTTTTTACTCGACTAGCCTGCGGGATGCATCCTCTCGCACGTGTTTTTGCTCGGCTAGCCATGCGCATCCCAAAAAACCTGCGCATGCGCATCCCACAAAACCTCGCACGTGTTTTTACTCGACTAGCCTGCGGGATGCATCCTCTCGCACGTGTTTTTACTCGACTAGCCTGCGGGATGCATCCTCTCGCACGTGTTTTTACTCGACTGGCCTGCGGGATGCATCGTCTCGCACGTGTTTTTACTCGACTAGCCTGCGGGATGCATCCTCTCGCACGTGTTTTTGCTCGACTAGCCATGCGCATCCCAAAAAACCTGCGCATGCGCATCCCAAAAAACCTGCGCATGCGCATCCCACAAAACCTGCGCATGCGCATCCCACAAATCCTCGCACGTGTTTTTACTCGACTAGCCTGCAGGATGCATTCTCTCGCACGTGTTTTTACTCGACTAGCCTGCGGGATGCATCCTCTCGCACGTGTTTTTGCTCGACTAGCCATGCGCATCCCAAAAATCCTGCACATGCGCATCCCAAAAAACCTGCGCATGCGCATCCCACAAAACCTCGCACGTGTTTTTACTCGACTAGCCTGCGGGATGCATCCTCTCGCACGTGTTTTTACTCGACTAGCCTGCGGGATGCATCCTCTCGCACGTGTTTTTGCTCTACTAGCCATGCGCATCCCAAAAAACCTGCACATGCGCATCCCAAAAAACCTGCGCATGCGCATCCCACAAAACCTGCGCATGCGCATCCCACAAAACCTCGCACGTGTTTTTACTCGACTAGCCTGCGGGATGCATCCTCTCGCACGTGTTTTTACTCGACTGGCCTGCGGGATGCATCCTTTCGCACGTGTTTTTACTCGACTAGCCTGCGGGATGCATCCTCTCGCACGTGTTTTTGCTCGACTATCCATGCGCATCCCAAAAAACCTGCGCATGCGCATCCCAAAAAATCTGCGCATGCGCATCCCACAAAACCTGCGCATGCGCATCCCACAAAACCTCGCACGTGTTTGTGCTCGACTAGACTGCGGGATGCATCCTTTCGCACGTGTTTTTACTCGACTAGCCTGCGGGATGCATCCTCTCGCACGTGTTTTTGCTCGACTAGCCATGCGCATCCCAAAAAACCTGCGCATGCGCATCCCAAAAAACCTGCGCATGCGCATCCCACAAAACCTGCGCATGCGCATCCCACAAATCCTCGCACGTGTTTTTACTCGACTAGCCTGCGGGATGCATTCTCTCGCACGTGTTTTTACTCGACTAGCCTGCGGGATGCATCCTCTCGCACGTGTTTTTGCTCGACTAGCCATGCGCATCCCAAAAATCCTGCACATGCGCATCCCAAAAAACCTGCGCATGCGCATCCCACAAAACCTCGCACGTGTTTTTACTCGACTAGCCTGCGGGATGCATCCTCTCGCACGTGTTTTTACTCGACTAGCCTGCGGGATGCATCCTCTCGCACGTGTTTTTGCTCGACTAGCCATGCGCATCCCAAAAAACCTGCACATGCGCATCCCAAAAAACCTGCGCATGCGCATCCCACAAAACCTGCGCATGCGCATCCCACAAAACCTCGCACGTGTTTTTACTCGACTAGCCTGCGGGATGCATCCTCTCGCACGTGTTTTTACTCGACTGGCCTGCGGGATGCATCGTCTCGCACGTGTTCTTACTCGACTAGCCTGCGGGATGCATCCTCTCGCACGTGTTTTTGCTCGACTAGCCATGCGCATCCCAAAAAACCTGCGCATGCGCATCCCAAAAAATCTGCGCATGCGCATCCCACAAAACCTCGCACGTGTTTTTACTCGACTAGCCTGCGGGATGCATCCTCTCGCACGTGTTTTTGCTCGGCTAGCCTGCGGGATGCATCCTCTCGCACGTGTTTTTGCTCGACTAGCCATGCGCATCCCAAAAAACCTGCGCATGCGCATCCCAAAAAACCTGCGCATGCGCATCCCAAAAAATCTGCGCATGCGCATCCCACAAAACCTGCGCATGCGCATCCCACAAAACCTCGCACGTGTTTGTGCTCGACTAGCCTGCGGGATGCATCCTCTCGCACGTGTTTTTACTCGACTACCCTGCAGGATGCATCCTCTCGCACGTGTTTTTGCTCGACTAGCCATGCGCATCCCAAAAAACCTGCGCATGCGCATCCCAAAAAACCTGCGCATGCGCATCCCACAAAACCTACGCATGCGCATCCCACAAATCCTCGCACGTGTTTTTACTCGACTAGCCTGCGGGATGCATTCTCTCGCACGTGTTTTTACTCGACTAGCCTGCGGGATGCATCCTCTCGCACGTGTTTTTGCTCGACTATCCATGCGCATCCCAAAAAACCTGCGCATGCGCATCCCAAAAAATCTGCGCATGCGCATCCCACAAAACCTGCGCATGCGCATCCCACAAAACCTCACACGTGTTTGTGCTCGACTAGACTGCGGGATGCATCCTTTCGCACGTGTTTTTACTCGACTAGCCTGCGGGATGCATCCTCTCGCACGTGTTTTTGCTCGACTAGCCATGCGCATCCCAAAAAACCTGCGCATGCGCATCCCAAAAAATCTGCGCATGCGCATCCCACAAAACCTCGCACGTGTTTGTGCTCAACTAGCCTGCGGGATGCATCCTTTCGCACGTGTTTTTACTCGCCTAGCCTGCGGGATGCATCCTCTCGCACGTGTTTTTGCTCGACTATCCATGCGCATCCCAAAAAACCTGCGCATGCGCATCCCAAAAAATCTGCGCATGCGCATCCCACAAAACCTGCGCATGCGCATCCCACAAAACCTCGCACGTGTTTGTGCTCGACTAGACTGCGGGATGCATCCTTTCGCACGTGTTTTTACTCGACTAGCCTGCGGGATGCATCCTCTCGCACGTGTTTTTGCTCGACTAGCCATGCGCATCCCAAAAAACCTGCGCATGCGCATCCCAAAAAACCTGCGCATGCGCATCCCACAAAACCTGCGCATGCGCATCCCACAAATCCTCGCACGTGTTTTTACTCGACTAGCCTGCGGGATGCATTCTCTCGCACGTGTTTTTACTCGACTAGCCTGCGGGATGCATCCTCTCGCACGTGTTTTTGCTCGACTAGCCATGCGCATCCCAAAAATCCTGCACATGCGCATCCCAAAAAACCTGCGCATGCGCATCCCACAAAACCTCGCACGTGTTTTTACTCGACTAGCCTGCGGGATGCATCCTCTCGCACGTGTTTTTACTCGACTGGCCTGCGGGATGCATCGTCTCGCACGTGTTCTTACTCGACTAGCCTGCGGGATGCATCCTCTCACACGTGTTTTTGCTCGACTAGCCATGCGCATCCCAAAAAACCTGCGCATGCGCATCCCAAAAAATCTGCGCATGCGCATCCCACAAAACCTCGCACGTGTTTTTACTCGACTAGCCTGCGGGATGCATTCTCTCGCACGTGTTTTTGCTCGGCTAGCCTGCGGGATGCATCCTCTCGCACGTGTTTTTGCTCGACTAGCCATGCGCATCCCAAAAAACCTGCGCATGCGCATCCCAAAAAACCTGCGCATGCGCATCCCACAAAACCTCGCACGTGTTTTTACTCGACTAGCCATGCGCATCCCAAAAAACCTGCGCATGCGCATCCCAAAAAATCTGCGCATGCGCATCCCACAAAACCTCGCACGTGTTTTTACTCGACTAGCCTGCGGGATGCATCCTCTCGCACGTGTTTTTGCTCGGCTAGCCATGCGCATCCCAAAAAACCTGCGCATGCGCATCCCACAAAACCTCGCACGTGTTTTTACTCGACTAGCCTGCGGGATGCATCCTCTCGCACGTGTTTTTACTCGACTAGCCTGCGGGATGCATCCTCTCGCACGTGTTTTTACTCGACTGGCCTGCGGGATGCATCGTCTCGCACGTGTTTTTACTCGACTAGCCTGCGGGATGCATCCTCTCGCACGTGTTTTTGCTCGACTAGCCATGCGCATCCCAAAAAACCTGCGCATGCGCATCCCAAAAAACCTGCGCATGCGCATCCCACAAAACCTGCGCATGCGCATCCCACAAATCCTCGCACGTGTTTTTACTCGACTAGCCTGCAGGATGCATTCTCTCGCACGTGTTTTTACTCGACTAGCCTGCGGGATGCATCCTCTCGCACGTGTTTTTGCTCGACTAGCCATGCGCATCCCAAAAATCCTGCACATGCGCATCCCAAAAAACCTGCGCATGCGCATCCCACAAAACCTCGCACGTGTTTTTACTCGACTAGCCTGCGGGATGCATCCTCTCGCACGTGTTTTTACTCGACTAGCCTGCGGGATGCATCCTCTCGCACGTGTTTTTGCTCTACTAGCCATGCGCATCCCAAAAAACCTGCACATGCGCATCCCAAAAAACCTGCGCATGCGCATCCCACAAAACCTGCGCATGCGCATCCCACAAAACCTCGCACGTGTTTTTACTCGACTAGCCTGCGGGATGCATCCTCTCGCACGTGTTTTTACTCGACTGGCCTGCGGGATGCATCCTTTCGCACGTGTTTTTACTCGACTAGCCTGCGGGATGCATCCTCTCGCACGTGTTTTTGCTCGACTATCCATGCGCATCCCAAAAAACCTGCGCATGCGCATCCCAAAAAATCTGCGCATGCGCATCCCACAAAACCTGCGCATGCGCATCCCACAAAACCTCGCACGTGTTTGTGCTCGACTAGACTGCGGGATGCATCCTTTCGCACGTGTTTTTACTCGACTAGCCTGCGGGATGCATCCTCTCGCACGTGTTTTTGCTCGACTAGCCATGCGCATCCCAAAAAACCTGCGCATGCGCATCCCAAAAAACCTGCGCATGCGCATCCCACAAAACCTGCGCATGCGCATCCCACAAATCCTCGCACGTGTTTTTACTCGACTAGCCTGCGGGATGCATTCTCTCGCACGTGTTTTTACTCGACTAGCCTGCGGGATGCATCCTCTCGCACGTGTTTTTGCTCGACTAGCCATGCGCATCCCAAAAATCCTGCACATGCGCATCCCAAAAAACCTGCGCATGCGCATCCCACAAAACCTCGCACGTGTTTTTACTCGACTAGCCTGCGGGATGCATCCTCTCGCACGTGTTTTTACTCGACTAGCCTGCGGGATGCATCCTCTCGCACGTGTTTTTGCTCGACTAGCCATGCGCATCCCAAAAAACCTGCACATGCGCATCCCAAAAAACCTGCGCATGCGCATCCCACAAAACCTGCGCATGCGCATCCCACAAAACCTCGCACGTGTTTTTACTCGACTAGCCTGCGGGATGCATCCTCTCGCACGTGTTTTTACTCGACTGGCCTGCGGGATGCATCGTCTCGCACGTGTTCTTACTCGACTAGCCTGCGGGATGCATCCTCTCGCACGTGTTTTTGCTCGACTAGCCATGCGCATCCCAAAAAACCTGCGCATGCGCATCCCAAAAAATCTGCGCATGCGCATCCCACAAAACCTCGCACGTGTTTTTACTCGACTAGCCTGCGGGATGCATCCTCTCGCACGTGTTTTTGCTCGGCTAGCCTGCGGGATGCATCCTCTCGCACGTGTTTTTGCTCGACTAGCCATGCGCATCCCAAAAAACCTGCGCATGCGCATCCCAAAAAACCTGCGCATGCGCATCCCACAAAACCTCGCACGTGTTTTTACTCGACTAGCCTGCGGGATGCATCCTCTCGCACGTGTTTTTACTCGACTAGCCTGCGGGATGCATCCTCTCGCACGTGTTTTTACTCGACTGGCCTGCGGGATGCATCGTCTCGCACGTGTTTTTACTCGACTAGCCTGCGGGATGCATCCTCTCGCACGTGTTTTTGCTCGACTAGCCATGCGCATCCCAAAAAACCTGCGCATGCGCATCCCAAAAAACCTGCGCATGCGCATCCCACAAAACCTCGCACGTGTTTTTACTCGACTAGCCTGCGGGATGCATCCTCTCGCACGTGTTTTTACTCGACTAGCCTGCGGGATGCATCCTCTCGCACGTGTTTTTACTCGACTGGCCTGCGGGATGCATCGTCTCGCACGTGTTTTTACTCGACTAGCCTGCGGGATGCATCCTCTCGCACGTGTTTTTGCTCGACTAGCCATGCGCATCCCAAAAAACCTGCGCATGCGCATCCCAAAAAACCTGCGCATGCGCATCCCACAAAACCTGCGCATGCGCATCCCACAAATCCTCGCACGTGTTTTTACTCGACTAGCCTGCGGGATGCATCCTCTCGCACGTGTTTTTGCTCGACTAGCCATGCGCATCCCAAAAATCCTGCACATGCGCATCCCAAAAAACCTGCGCATGCGCATCCCACAAAACCTCGCACGTGTTTTTATTCGACTAGCCTGCGGGATGCATCCTCTCGCACGTGTTTTTACTCGACTAGCCTGCGGGATGCATCCTCTCGCACGTGTTTTTGCTCTACTAGCCATGCGCATCCCAAAAAACCTGCACATGCGCATCCCAAAAAACCTGCGCATGCGCATCCCACAAAACCTCGCACGTGTTTTTACTCGACTAGCCTGCGGGATGCATCCTCTCGCACGTGTTTTTACTCGACTGGCCTGCGGGATGCATCCTTTCGCACGTGTTTTTACTCGACTAGCCTGCGGGATGCATCCTCTCGCACGTGTTTTTGCTCGACTATCCATGCGCATCCCAAAAAACCTGCGCATGCGCATCCCAAAAAATCTGCGCATGCGCATCCCACAAAACCTGCGCATGCGCATCCCACAAAACCTCGCACGTGTTTGTGCTCGACTAGACTGCGGGATGCATCCTTTCGCACGTGTTTTTACTCGACTAGCCTGCGGGATGCATCCTCTCGCACGTGTTTTTGCTCGGCTAGCCTGCGGGATGCATCCTCTCGCACGTGTTTTTGCTCGACTAGCCATGCGCATCCCAAAAAACCTGCGCATGCGCATCCCAAAAAACCTGCGCATGCGCATCCTACAAAACCTCGCACGTGTTTTTACTCGACTAGCCTGCGGGATGCATCCTCTCGCACGTGTTTTTACTCGACTGGCCAGCGGGATGCATCGTCTCGCACGTGTTTTTACTCGACTAGCCTGCGGGATGCATCCTCTCGCACGTGTTTTTGCTCGACTAGCCATGCGCATCCCAAAAAACCTGCGCATGCGCATCCCAAAAAATCTGCGCATGCGCATCCCACAAAACCTGCGCATGCGCATCCCACAAAACCTCGCACGTGTTTGTGCTCGACTAGCCTGCGGGATGCATCCTCTCGCACGTGTTTTTACTCGACTACCCTGCAGGATGCATCCTCTCGCACGTGTTTTTGCTCGACTAGCCATGCGCATCCCAAAAAACCTGCGCATGCGCATCCCAAAAAACCTGCGCATGCGCATCCCACAAAACCTACGCATGCGCATCCCACAAATCCTCGCACGTGTTTTTACTCGACTAGCCTGTGGGATGCATTCTCTCGCACGTGTTTTTACTCGACTAGCCTGCGGGATGCATCCTCTCGCACGTGTTTTTGCTCGACTATCCATGCGCATCCCAAAAAACCTGCGCATGCGCATCCCAAAAAATCTGCGCATGCGCATCCCACAAAACCTGCGCATGCGCATCCCACAAAACCTCGCACGTGTTTGTGCTCGACTAGACTGCGGGATGCATCCTTTCGCACGTGTTTTTACTCGACTAGCCTGCGGGATGCATCCTCTCGCACGTGTTTTTGCTCGACTAGCCATGCGCATCCCAAAAAACCTGCGCATGCGCATCCCAAAAAATCTGCGCATGCGCATCCCACAAAACCTCGCACGTGTTTGTGCTCAACTAGCCTGCGGGATGCATCCTTTCGCACGTGTTTTTACTCGCCTAGCCTGCGGGATGCATCCTCTCGCACGTGTTTTTGCTCGACTATCCATGCGCATCCCAAAAAACCTGCGCATGCGCATCCCAAAAAATCTGCGCATGCGCATCCCACAAAACCTGCGCATGCGCATCCCACAAAACCTCGCACGTGTTTGTGCTCGAATAGACTGCGGGATGCATCCTTTCGCACGTGTTTTTACTCGACTAGCCTGCGGGATGCATCCTCTCGCACGTGTTTTTGCTCGACTAGCCATGCGCATCCCAAAAAACCTGCGCATGCGCATCCCAAAAAACCTGCGCATGCGCATCCCACAAAACCTGCGCATGCGCATCCCACAAATCCTCGCACGTGTTTTTACTCGACTAGCCTGCGGGATGCATTCTCTCGCACGTGTTTTTACTCGACTAGCCTGCGGGATGCATCCTCTCGCACGTGTTTTTGCTCGACTAGCCATGCGCATCCCAAAAATCCTGCACATGCGCATCCCAAAAAACCTGCGCATGCGCATCCCACAAAACCTCGCACGTGTTTTTACTCGACTAGCCTGCGGGATGCATCCTCTCGCACGTGTTTTTACTCGACTGGCCTGCGGGATGCATCGTCTCGCACGTGTTCTTACTCGACTAGCCTGCGGGATGCATCCTCTCACACGTGTTTTTGCTCGACTAGCCATGCGCATCCCAAAAAACCTGCGCATGCGCATCCCAAAAAATCTGCGCATGCGCATCCCACAAAACCTCGCACGTGTTTTTACTCGACTAGCCTGCGGGATGCATCCTCTCGCACGTGTTTTTGCTCGGCTAGCCTGCGGGATGCATCCTCTCGCACGTGTTTTTGCTCGACTAGCCATGCGCATCCCAAAAAACCTGCGCATGCGCATCCCAAAAAACCTGCGCATGCGCATCCCACAAAACCTCGCACGTGTTTTTACTCGACTAGCCATGCGCATCCCAAAAAACCTGCGCATGCGCATCCCAAAAAATCTGCGCATGCGCATCCCACAAAACCTCGCACGTGTTTTTACTCGACTAGCCTGCGGGATGCATCCTCTCGCACGTGTTTTTGCTCGGCTAGCCATGCGCATCCCAAAAAACCTGCGCATGCGCATCCCACAAAACCTCGCACGTGTTTTTACTCGACTAGCCTGCGGGATGCATCCTCTCGCACGTGTTTTTACTCGACTAGCCTGCGGGATGCATCCTCTCGCACGTGTTTTTACTCGACTGGCCTGCGGGATGCATCGTCTCGCACGTGTTTTTACTCGACTAGCCTGCGGGATGCATCCTCTCGCACGTGTTTTTGCTCGACTAGCCATGCGCATCCCAAAAAACCTGCGCATGCGCATCCCAAAAAACCTGCGCATGCGCATCCCACAAAACCTGCGCATGCGCATCCCACAAATCCTCGCACGTGTTTTTACTCGACTAGCCTGCAGGATGCATTCTCTCGCACGTGTTTTTACTCGACTAGCCTGCGGGATGCATCCTCTCGCACGTGTTTTTGCTCGACTAGCCATGCGCATCCCAAAAATCCTGCACATGCGCATCCCAAAAAACCTGCGCATGCGCATCCCACAAAACCTCGCACGTGTTTTTACTCGACTAGCCTGCGGGATGCATCCTCTCGCACGTGTTTTTACTCGACTAGCCTGCGGGATGCATCCTCTCGCACGTGTTTTTGCTCTACTAGCCATGCGCATCCCAAAAAACCTGCACATGCGCATCCCAAAAAACCTGCGCATGCGCATCCCACAAAACCTGCGCATGCGCATCCCACAAAACCTGCGCATGCGCATCCCACAAATCCTCGCACGTGTTTTTACTCGACTAGCCTGCGGGATGCATTCTCTCGCACGTGTTTTTACTCGACTAGCCTGCGGGATGCATCCTCTCGCACGTGTTTTTGCTCGACTAGCCATGCGCATCCCAAAAATCCTGCACATGCGCATCCCAAAAAACCTGCGCATGCGCATCCCACAAAACCTCGCACGTGTTTTTACTCGACTAGCCTGCGGGATGCATCCTCTCGCACGTGTTTTTACTCGACTAGCCTGCGGGATGCATCCTCTCGCACGTGTTTTTGCTCGACTAGCCATGCGCATCCCAAAAAACCTGCACATGCGCATCCCAAAAAACCTGCGCATGCGCATCCCACAAAACCTGCGCATGCGCATCCCACAAAACCTCGCACGTGTTTTTACTCGACTAGCCTGCGGGATGCATTCTCTCGCACGTGTTTTTGCTCGACTAGCCATGCGCATCCCAAAAATCCTGCACATGCGCATCCCAAAAAACCTGCGCATGCGCATCCCACAAAACCTCGCACGTGTTTTTACTCGACTAGCCTGCGGGATGCATCCTCTCGCACGTGTTTTTACTCGACTAGCCTGCGGGATGCATCCTCTCGCACGTGTTTTTGCTCGACTAGCCATGCGCATCCCAAAAATCCTGCACATGCGCATCCCAAAAAACCTGCGCATGCGCATCCCACAAAACCTGCGCATGCGCATCCCACAAAACCTGCGCATGCGCATCCCACAAAACCTCGCACGTGTTTGTGCTCGACTAGCCTGCGGGATGCATCCTCTCGCACGTGTTTTTACTCGACTACCCTGCAGGATGCATCCTCTCGCACGTGTTTTTGCTCGACTAGCCATGTGCATCCCAAAAAACCTGCGCATGCGCATCCCAAAAAACCTGCGCATGCGCATCCCACAAAACCTACGCATGCGCATCCCACAAATCCTCGCACGTGTTTTTACTCGACTAGCCTGCGGGATGCATTCTCTCGCACGTGTTTTTACTCGACTAGCCTGCGGGATGCATCCTCTCGCACGTGTTTTTGCTCGACTATCCATGCGCATCCCAAAAAACCTGCGCATGCGCATCCCAAAAAATCTGCGCATGCGCATCCCACAAAACCTGCGCATGCGCATCCCACAAAACCTCGCACGTGTTTGTGCTCGACTAGACTGCGGGATGCATCCTTTCGCACGTGTTTTTACTCGACTAGCCTGCGGGATGCATCCTCTCGCACGTGTTTTTGCTCGACTAGCCATGCGCATCCCAAAAAACCTAAGCATGCGCATCCCAAAAAACCTGCGCATGCGCATCCCACAAAACCTGCGCATGCGCATCCCACAAATCCTCGCACGTGTTTTTACTCGACTAGCCTGCGGGATGCATTCTCTCGCACGTGTTTTTACTCGACTAGCCTGCGGGATGCATCCTCTCGCACGTGTTTTTGCTCGACTAGCCATGCGCATCCCAAAAATCCTGCACATGCGCATCCCAAAAAACCTGCGCATGCGCATCCCACAAAACCTCGCACGTGTTTTTGCTCGACTAGCCTGCGGGATGCATCCTCTCGCACGTGTTTTTACTCGACTAGTCTGCGGGATGCATCCTCTCGCACGTGTTTTTACTCGACTACCCTGCGGGATGCATCCTCTCGCACGTGTTTTTGCTCGACTAGCCATGCGCATCCCAAAAAAACTGCGCATGCGCATCCCAAAAAACCTGCGCATGCGCATCCCACAGAACCTGCGCATTCGCATCCCACAAATCCTCGCACGTGTTTTTACTCGACTAGCCTGCGGGATGCATCCTCTCGCACGTGTTTTTACTCGACTAGCCTGCGGGATGCATCCTCTCGCACGTGTTTCTGCTCGACTAGCCATGCGCATCCCAAAAAACCTGCACATGCGCATCCCAAAAAACCTGCGCATGCGCATCCCACAAAACCTGCGCATGCGCATCCCACAAAACCTCGCACGTGTTTTTACTCGACTAGCCTGCGGGATGCATCCTCTCGCACGTGTTTTTACTCGACTGGCCTGCGGGATGCATCGTCTCGCACGTGTTTTTACTCGACTAGCCTGCGGGATGCATCCTCTCGCACGTGTTTTTGCTCGACTAGCCATGCGCATCCCAAAAAACCTGCGCATGCGCATCCCAAAAAATCTGCGCATGCGCATCCCACAAAACCTCGCACGTGTTTTTACTCGACTAGCCTGCGGGATGCATCCTCTCGCACGTGTTTTTGCTCGGCTAGCCTGCGGGACGCATCCTCTCGCACGTGTTTTTGCTCGACTAGCCATGCGCATCCCAAAAAACCTGCGCATGCGCATCCCAAAAAACCTGCGCATGCGCATCCCACAAAACCTCGCACGTGTTTTTACTCGACTAGCCTGCGGGATGCATCCTCTCGCACGTGTTTTTACTCGACTAGCCTGCGGGATGCATCCTCTCGCACGTGTTTTTACTCGACTGGCCTGCGGGATGCATCGTCTCGCACGTGTTTTTACTCGACTAGCCTGCGGGATGCATCCTCTCGCACGTGTTTTTGCTCGACTAGCCATGCGCATCCCAAAAAACCTGCGCATGCGCATCCCAAAAAATCTGCGCATGCGCATCCCACAAAACCTCGCACGTGTTTGTGCTCAACTAGCCTGCGGGATGCATCCTTTCGCACGTGTTTTTACTCGCCTAGCCTGCGGGATGCATCCTCTCGCACGTGTTTTTGCTCGACTATCCATGCGCATCCCAAAAAACCTGCGCATGCGCATCCCAAAAAATCTGCGCATGCGCATCCCACAAAACCTGCGCATGCGCATCCCACAAAACCTCGCACGTGTTTGTGCTCGACTAGACTGCGGGATGCATCCTTTCGCACGTGTTTTTACTCGACTAGCCTGCGGGATGCATCCTCTCGCACGTGTTTTTGCTCGACTAGCCATGCGCATCCCAAAAAACCTGCGCATGCGCATCCCAAAAAACCTGCGCATGCGCATCCCACAAAACCTGCGCATGCGCATCCCACAAATCCTCGCACGTGTTTTTACTCGCCTAGCCTGCGGGATGCATTCTCTCGCACGTGTTTTTGCTCGACTATCCATGCGCATCCCAAAAAACCTGCGCATGCGCATCCCAAAAAATCTGCGCATGCGCATCCCACAAAACCTGCGCATGCGCATCCCACAAAACCTCGCACGTGTTTGTGCTCGACTAGACTGCGGGATGCATCCTTTCGCACGTGTTTTTACTCGACTAGCCTGCGGGATGCATCCTCTCGCACGTGTTTTTGCTCGACTAGCCATGCGCATCCCAAAAATCCTGCACATGCGCATCCCAAAAAACCTGCGCATGCGCATCCCACAAAACCTCGCACGTGTTTTTACTCGACTAGCCTGCGGGATGCATCCTCTCGCACGTGTTTTTACTCGACTGGCCTGCGGGATGCATCGTCTCGCACGTGTTCTTACTCGACTAGCCTGCGGGATGCATCCTCTCACACGTGTTTTTGCTCGACTAGCCATGCGCATCCCAAAAAACCTGCGCATGCGCATCCCAAAAAATATGCGCATGCGCATCCCACAAAACCTCGCACGTGTTTTTACTCGACTAGCCTGCGGGATGCATCCTCTCGCACGTGTTTTTGCTCGGCTAGCCTGCGGGATGCATCCTCTCGCACGTGTTTTTGCTCGACTAGCCATGCGCATCCCAAAAAACCTGCGCATGCGCATCCCAAAAAACCTGCGCATGCGCATCCCACAAAACCTCGCACGTGTTTTTACTCGACTAGCCATGCGCATCCCAAAAAACCTGCGCATGCGCATCCCAAAAAATCTGCGCATGCGCATCCCACAAAACCTCGCACGTGTTTTTACTCGACTAGCCTGCGGGATGCATCCTCTCGCACGTGTTTTTGCTCGGCTAGCCATGCGCATCCCAAAAAACCTGCGCATGCGCATCCCACAAAACCTCGCACGTGTTTTTACTCGACTAGCCTGCGGGATGCATCCTCTCGCACGTGTTTTTACTCGACTAGCCTGCGGGATGCATCCTCTCGCACGTGTTTTTACTCGACTGGCCTGCGGGATGCATCGTCTCGCACGTGTTTTTACTCGACTAGCCTGCGGGATGCATCCTCTCGCACGTGTTTTTGCTCGACTAGCCATGCGCATCCCAAAAAACCTGCGCATGCGCATCCCAAAAAACCTGCGCATGCGCATCCCACAAAACCTGCGCATGCGCATCCCACAAATCCTCGCACGTGTTTTTACTCGACTAGCCTGCAGGATGCATTCTCTCGCACGTGTTTTTACTCGACTAGCCTGCGGGATGCATCCTCTCGCACGTGTTTTTGCTCGACTAGCCATGCGCATCCCAAAAATCCTGCACATGCGCATCCCAAAAAACCTGCGCATGCGCATCCCACAAAACCTCGCACGTGTTTTTACTCGACTAGCCTGCGGGATGCATCCTCTCGCACGTGTTTTTACTCGACTAGCCTGCGGGATGCATCCTCTCGCACGTGTTTTTGCTCTACTAGCCATGCGCATCCCAAAAAACCTGCACATGCGCATCCCAAAAAACCTGCGCATGCGCATCCCACAAAACCTGCGCATGCGCATCCCACAAAACCTCGCACGTGTTTTTACTCGACTAGCCTGCGGGATGCATCCTCTCGCACGTGTTTTTACTCGACTGGCCTGCGGGATGCATCCTTTCGCACGTGTTTTTACTCGACTAGCCTGCGGGATGCATCCTCTCGCACGTGTTTTTGCTCGACTATCCATGCGCATCCCAAAAAACCTGCGCATGCGCATCCCAAAAAATCTGCGCATGCGCATCCCACAAAACCTGCGCATGCGCATCCCACAAAACCTCGCACGTGTTTGTGCTCGACTAGACTGCGGGATGCATCCTTTCGCACGTGTTTTTACTCGACTAGCCTGCGGGATGCATCCTCTCGCACGTGTTTTTGCTCGACTAGCCATGCGCATCCCAAAAAACCTGCGCATGCGCATCCCAAAAAACCTGCGCATGCGCATCCCACAAAACCTGCGCATGCGCATCCCACAAATCCTCGCACGTGTTTTTACTCGACTAGCCTGCGGGATGCATTCTCTCGCACGTGTTTTTACTCGACTAGCCTGCGGGATGCATCCTCTCGCACGTGTTTTTGCTCGACTAGCCATGCGCATCCCAAAAATCCTGCACATGCGCATCCCAAAAAACCTGCGCATGCGCATCCCACAAAACCTCGCACGTGTTTTTACTCGACTAGCCTGCGGGATGCATCCTCTCGCACGTGTTTTTACTCGACTAGCCTGCGGGATGCATCCTCTCGCACGTGTTTTTGCTCGACTAGCCATGCGCATCCCAAAAAACCTGCACATGCGCATCCCAAAAAACCTGCGCATGCGCATCCCACAAAACCTGCGCATGCGCATCCCACAAAACCTCGCACGTGTTTTTACTCGACTAGCCTGCGGGATGCATCCTCTCGCACGTGTTTTTACTCGACTGGCCTGCGGGATGCATCGTCTCGCACGTGTTCTTACTCGACTAGCCTGCGGGATGCATCCTCTCGCACGTGTTTTTGCTCGACTAGCCATGCGCATCCCAAAAAATCTGCGCATGCGCATCCCACAAAACCTGCGCATGCGCATCCCACAAAACCTCGCACGTGTTTGTGCTCGACTAGCCTGCGGGATGCATCCTCTCGCACGTGTTTTTACTCGACTACCCTGCAGGATGCATCCTCTCGCACGTGTTTTTGCTCGACTAGCCATGCGCATCCCAAAAAACCTGCGCATGCGCATCCCAAAAAACCTGCGCATGCGCATCCCACAAAACCTACGCATGCGCATCCCACAAATCCTCGCACGTGTTTTTACTCGACTAGCCTGCGGGATGCATTCTCTCGCACGTGTTTTTACTCGACTAGCCTGCGGGATGCATCCTCTCGCACGTGTTTTTGCTCGACTATCCATGCGCATCCCAAAAAACCTGCGCATGCGCATCCCAAAAAATCTGCGCATGCGCATCCCACAAAACCTGCGCATGCGCATCCCACAAAACCTCACACGTGTTTGTGCTCGACTAGACTGCGGGATGCATCCTTTCGCACGTGTTTTTACTCGACTAGCCTGCGGGATGCATCCTCTCGCACGTGTTTTTGCTCGACTAGCCATGCGCATCCCAAAAAACCTGCGCATGCGCATCCCAAAAAATCTGCGCATGCGCATCCCACAAAACCTCGCACGTGTTTGTGCTCAACTAGCCTGCGGGATGCATCCTTTCGCACGTGTTTTTACTCGCCTAGCCTGCGGGATGCATCCTCTCGCACGTGTTTTTGCTCGACTATCCATGCGCATCCCAAAAAACCTGCGCATGCGCATCCCAAAAAATCTGCGCATGCGCATCCCACAAAACCTGCGCATGCGCATCCCACAAAACCTCGCACGTGTTTGTGCTCGACTAGACTGCGGGATGCATCCTTTCGCACGTGTTTTTACTCGACTAGCCTGCGGGATGCATCCTCTCGCACGTGTTTTTGCTCGACTAGCCATGCGCATCCCAAAAAACCTGCGCATGCGCATCCCAAAAAACCTGCGCATGCGCATCCCACAAAACCTGCGCATGCGCATCCCACAAATCCTCGCACGTGTTTTTACTCGACTAGCCTGCGGGATGCATTCTCTCGCACGTGTTTTTACTCGACTAGCCTGCGGGATGCATCCTCTCGCACGTGTTTTTGCTTGACTAGCCATGCGCATCCCAAAAATCCTGCACATGCGCATCCCAAAAAACCTGCGCATGCGCATCCCACAAAACCTCGCACGTGTTTTTACTCGACTAGCCTGCGGGATGCATCCTCTCGCACGTGTTTTTACTCGACTGGCCTGCGGGATGCATCGTCTCGCACGTGTTCTTACTCGACTAGCCTGCGGGATGCATCCTCTCACACGTGTTTTTGCTCGACTAGCCATGCGCATCCCAAAAAACCTGCGCATGCGCATCCCAAAAAATCTGCGCATGCGCATCCCACAAAACCTCGCACGTGTTTTTACTCGACTAGCCTGCGGGATGCATCCTCTCGCACGTGTTTTTGCTCGGCTAGCCTGCGGGATGCATCCTCTCGCACGTGTTTTTGCTCGACTAGCCATGCGCATCCCAAAAAACCTGCGCATGCGCATCCCAAAAAACCTGCGCATGCGCATCCCACAAAACCTCGCACGTGTTTTTACTCGACTAGCCATGCGCATCCCAAAAAACCTGCGCATGCGCATCCCAAAAAATCTGCGCATGCGCATCCCACAAAACCTCGCACGTGTTTTTACTCGACTAGCCTGCGGGATGCATCCTCTCGCACGTGTTTTTGCTCGGCTAGCCATGCGCATCCCAAAAAACCTGCGCATGGGCATCCCACAAAACCTCGCACGTGTTTTTACTCGACTAGCCTGCGGGATGCATCCTCTCGCACGTGTTTTTACTCGACTAGCCTGCGGGATGCATCCTCTCGCACGTGTTTTTACTCGACTGGCCTGCGGGATGCATCGTCTCGCACGTGTTTTTACTCGACTAGCCTGCGGGATGCATCCTCTCGCACGTGTTTTTGCTCGACTAGCCATGCGCATCCCAAAAAACCTGCGCATGCGCATCCCAAAAAACCTGCGCATGCGCATCCCACAAAACCTGCGCATGCGCATCCCACAAATCCTCGCACGTGTTTTTACTCGACTAGCCTGCAGGATGCATTCTCTCGCACGTGTTTTTACTCGACTAGCCTGCGGGATGCATCCTCTCGCACGTGTTTTTGCTCGACTAGCCATGCGCATCCCAAAAATCCTGCACATGCGCATCCCAAAAAACCTGCGCATGCGCATCCCACAAAACCTCGCACGTGTTTTTACTCGACTAGCCTGCGGGATGCATCCTCTCGCACGTGTTTTTACTCGACTAGCCTGCGGGATGCATCCTCTCGCACGTGTTTTTGCTCTACTAGCCATGCGCATCCCAAAAAACCTGCACATGCGCATCCCAAAAAACCTGCGCATGCGCATACCACAAAACCTGCGCATGCGCATCCCACAAAACCTCGCACGTGTTTTTACTCGACTAGCCTGCGGGATGCATCCTCTCGCACGTGTTTTTACTCGACTGGCCTGCGGGATGCATCCTTTCGCACGTGTTTTTACTCGACTAGCCTGCGGGATGCATCCTCTCGCACGTGTTTTTGCTCGACTATCCATGCGCATCCCAAAAAACCTGCGCATGCGCATCCCAAAAAATCTGCGCATGCGCATCCCACAAAACCTGCGCATGCGCATCCCACAAAACCTCGCACGTGTTTGTGCTCGACTAGACTGCGGGATGCATCCTTTCGCACGTGTTTTTACTCGACTAGCCTGCGGGATGCATCCTCTCGCACGTGTTTTTGCTCGACTAGCCATGCGCATCCCAAAAAACCTGCGCATGCGCATCCCAAAAAACCTGCGCATGCGCATCCCAAAAAACCTGCGCATGCGCATCCCACAAAACCTGCGCATGCGCATCCCACAAATCCTCGCACGTGTTTTTACTCGACTAGCCTGCGGGATGCATTCTCTCGCACGTGTTTTTACTCGACTAGCCTGCGGGATGCATCCTCTCGCACGTGTTTTTGCTCGACTAGCCATGCGCATCCCAAAAATCCTGCACATGCGCATCCCAAAAAACCTGCGCATGCGCATCCCACAAAACCTCGCACGTGTTTTTACTCGACTAGCCTGCGGGATGCATCCTCTCGCACGTGTTTTTACTCGACTAGCCTGCGGGATGCATCCTCTCGCACGTGTTTTTGCTCGACTAGCCATGCGCATCCCAAAAAACCTGCACATGCGCATCCCAAAAAACCTGCGCATGCGCATCCCACAAAACCTGCGCATGCGCATCCCACAAAACCTCGCACGTGTTTTTACTCGACTAGCCTGCGGGATGCATCCTCTCGCACGTGTTTTTACTCGACTGGCCTGCGGGATGCATCGTCTCGCACGTGTTCTTACTCGACTAGCCTGCGGGATGCATCCTCTCGCACGTGTTTTTGCTCGACTAGCCATGCGCATCCCAAAAAACCTGCGCATGCGCATCCCAAAAAATCTGCGCATGCGCATCCCACAAAACCTCGCACGTGTTTTTACTCGACTAGCCTGCGGGATGCATCCTCTCGCACGTGTTTTTGCTCGGCTAGCCTGCGGGATGCATCCTCTCGCACGTGTTTTTGCTCGACTAGCCATGCGCATCCCAAAAAACCTGCGCATGCGCATCCCAAAAAATCTGCGCATGCGCATCCCACAAAACCTCGCACGTGTTTTTACTCGACTAGCCTGCGGGATGCATCCTCTCGCACGTGTTTTTGCTCGGCTAGCCTGCGGGATGCATCCTCTCGCACGTGTTTTTGCTCGACTAGCCATGCGCATCCCAAAAAACCTGCGCATGCGCATCCCAAAAAACCTGTGCATGCGCATCCCACAAAACCTCGCACGTGTTTTTACTCGACTAGCCTGCGGGATGCATCCTCTCGCACGTGTTTTTACTCGACTAGCCTGCGGGATGCATCCTCTCGCACGTGTTTTTACTCGACTGGCCTGCGGGATGCATCGTCTCGCACGTGTTTTTACTCGACTAGCCTGCGGGATGCATCCTCTCGCACGTGTTTTTGCTCGACTAGCCATGCGCATCCCAAAAAACCTGCGCATGCGCATCCCAAAAAACCTGCACATGCGCATCCCAAAAAACCTGCGCATGCGCATCCCACAAAACCTGCGCATGCGCATCCCACAAAACCTCGCACGTGTTTTTACTCGACTAGCCTGCGGGATGCATCCTCTCGCACGTGTTTTTACTCGACTGGCCTGCGGGATGCATCCTCTCGCACGTGTTTTTACTCGACTAGCCTGCGGGATGCATCCTCTCGCACGTGTTTTTGCTCTACTAGCCATGCGCATCCCAAAAAACCTGCACATGCGCATCCCAAAAAACCTGCGCATGCGCATCCCACAAAACCTCGCACGTGTTTTTACTCGACTAGCCTGCGGGATGCATCCTCTCGCACGTGTTTTTACTCGACTGGCCTGCGGGATGCATCCTTTCGCACGTGTTTTTACTCGACTAGCCTGCGGGATGCATCCTCTCGCACGTGTTTTTGCTCGACTATCCATGCGCATCCCAAAAAACCTGCGCATGCGCATCCCAAAAAATCTGCGCATGCGCATCCCACAAAACCTGCGCATGCGCATCCCACAAAACCTCGCACGTGTTTGTGCTCGACTAGACTGCGGGATGCATCCTTTCGCACGTGTTTTTACTCGACTAGCCTGCGGGATGCATCCTCTCGCACGTGTTTTTGCTCGACTAGCCATGCGCATCCCAAAAAACCTGCGCATGCGCATCCCAAAAAATCTGCGCATGCGCATCCCACAAAACCTGCGCATGCGCATCCCACAAAACCTCGCACGTGTTTGTGCTCGACTAGACTGCGGGATGCATCCTTTCGCACGTGTTTTTACTCGACTAGCCTGCGGGATGCATCCTCTCGCACGTGTTTTTGCTCGACTAGCCATGCGCATCCCAAAAAACCTGCGCATGCGCATCCCAAAAAACCTGCGCATGCGCATCCCACAAAATCTGCGCATGCGCATCCCACAAATCCTCGCACGTGTTTTTACTCGACTAGCCTGCGGGATGCATTCTCTCGCACGTGTTTTTACTCGACTAGCCTGCGGGATGCATCCTCTCGCACGTGTTTTTGCTCGACTAGCTATGCGCATCCCAAAAATCCTGCACATGTGCATCCCAAAAAACCTGCGCATGCGCATCCCACAAAACCTCGCACGTGTTTTTACTCGACTAGCCTGCGGGATGCATCCTCTCGCACGTGTTTTTACTCGACTAGCCTGCGGGATGCATCCTCTCGCACGTGTTTTTACTCGACTGGCCTGCGGGATGCATCGTCTCGCACGTGTTTTTACTCGACTAGCCTGCGGGATGCATCCTCTCGCACGTGTTTTTGCTCGACTAGCCATGCGCATCCCAAAAAACCTGCGCATGCGCATCCCAAAAAATCTGCGCATGCGCATCCCACAAAACCTGCGCATGCGCATCCCACAAAACCTCGCACGTGTTTGTGCTCGACTAGCCTGCGGGATGCATCCTCTCGCACGTGTTTTTACTCGACTACCCTGCAGGATGCATCCTCTCGCACGTGTTTTTGCTCGACTAGCCATGCGCATCCCAAAAAACCTGCGCATGCGCATCCCAAAAAACCTGCGCATGCGCATCCCACAAAACCTGCGCATGCGCATCCCACAAATCCTCGCACGTGTTTTTACTCGACTAGCCTGCGGGATGCATTCTCTCGCACGTGTTTTTACTCGACTAGCCTGCGGGATGCATCCTCTCGCACGTGTTTTTGCTCGACTATCCATGCGCATCCCAAAAAACCTGCGCATGCGCATCCCAAAAAATCTGCGCATGCGCATCCCACAAAACCTGCGCATGCGCATCCCACAAAACCTCGCACGTGTTTGTGCTCGACTAGACTGCGGGATGCATCCTTTCGCACGTGTTTTTACTCGACTAGCCTGCGGGATGCATCCTCTCGCACGTGTTTTTGCTCGACTAGCCATGCGCATCCCAAAAAACCTGCGCATGCGCATCCCAAAAAACCTGCGCATGCGCATCCCACAAAACCTGCGCATGCGCATCCCACAAATCCTCGCACGTGTTTTTACTCGACTAGCCTGCGGGATGCATCCTCTCGCACGTGTTTTTACTCGACTAGCCTGCGGGATGCATCCTCTCGCACGTGTTTTTGCTCGACTAGCCATGCGCATCCCAAAAAACCTGCACATGCGCATCCCAAAAAACCTGCGCATGCGCATCCCACAGAACCTGCGCATGCGCATCCCACAAAACCTCGCACGTGTTTTTACTCGACTAGCCTGCGGGATGCATCCTCTCGCACGTGTTTTTACTCGACTGGCCTGCGGGATGCATCGTCTCGCACGTGTTTTTACTCGACTAGCCTGCGGGATGCATCCTCTCGCACGTGTTTTTGCTCGACTAGCCATGCGCATCCCAAAAAACCTGCGCATGCGCATCCCAAAAAATCTGCGCATGCGCATCCCACAAAACCTCGCACGTGTTTTTACTCGACTAGCCTGCGGGATGCATCCTCTCGCACGTGTTTTTGCTCGGCTAGCCTGCGGGATGCATCCTCTCGCACGTGTTTTTGCTCGACTAGCCATGCGCATCCCAAAAAACCTGCGCATGCGCATCCCAAAAAACCTGCGCATGCGCATCCCACAAAACCTCGCACGTGTTTTTACTCGACTAGCCTGCGGGATGCATCCTCTCGCACGTGTTTTTACTCGACTAGCCTGCGGGATGTATCCTCTCGCACGTGTTTTTACTCGACTGGCCTGCGGGATGCATCGTCTCGCACGTGTTTTTACTCGACTAGCCTGCGGGATGCATCCTCTCGCACGTGTTTTTACTCGACTAGCCTGCGGGATGCATCCTCTCGCACGTGTTTTTGCTCGACTAGCCATGCGCATCCCAAAAAACCTGCACATGCGCATCCCAAAAAACCTGCGCATGCGCATCCCACAAAACCTGCGCATGCGCATCCCACAAAACCTCGCACGTGTTTTTACTCGACTAGCCTGCGGGATGCATCCTCTCGCACGTGTTTTTACTCGACTGGCCTGCGGGATGCATCGTCTCGCACGTGTTCTTACTCGACTAGCCTGCGGGATGCATCCTCTCGCACGTGTTTTTGCTCGACTAGCCATACGCATCCCAAAAAACCTGCGCATGCGCATCCCAAAAAATCTGCGCATGCGCATCCCACAAAACCTCGCACGTGTTTTTACTCGACTAGCCTGCGGGATGCATCGTCTCGCACGTGTTTTTACTCGACTAGCCTGCGGGATGCATCCTCTCGCACGTGTTTTTGCTCGACTAGCCATGCGCATCCCAAAAAACCTGCGCATGCGCATCCCAAAAAATCTGCGCATGCGCATCCCACAAAACCTCGCACGTGTTTTTACTCGACTAGCCTGCGGGATGCATCCTCTCGCACGTGTTTTTGCTCGGCTAGCCTGCGGGATGCATCCTCTCGCACGTGTTTTTGCTCGACTAGCCATGCGCATCCCAAAAAACCTGCGCATGCGCATCCCAAAAAACCTGCGCATGCGCATCCCACAAAACCTCGCACGTGTTTTTACTCGACTAGCCTGCGGGATGCATCCTCTCGCACGTGTTTTTACTCGACTAGCCTGCGGGATGCATCCTCTCGCACGTGTTTTTACTCGACTGGCCTGCGGGATGCATCGTCTCGCACGTGTTTTTACTCGACTAGCCTGCGGGATGCATCCTCTCGCACGTGTTTTTACTCGACTAGCCTGCGGGATGCATCCTCTCGCACGTGTTTTTGCTCGACTAGCCATGCGCATCCCAAAAAACCTGCACATGCGCATCCCAAAAAACCTGCGCATGCGCATCCCACAAAACCTGCGCATGCGCATCCCACAAAACCTCGCACGTGTTTTTACTCGACTAGCCTGCGGGATGCATCCTCTCGCACGTGTTTTTACTCGACTGGCCTGCGGGATGCATCGTCTCGCACGTGTTCTTACTCGACTAGCCTGCGGGATGCATCCTCTCGCACGTGTTTTTGCTCGACTAGCCATGCGCATCCCAAAAAACCTGCGCATGCGCATCCCAAAAAATCTGCGCATGCGCATCCCACAAAACCTCGCACGTGTTTTTACTCGACTAGCCTGCGGGATGCATCCTCTCGCACGTGTTTTTGCTCGGCTAGCCTGCGGGATGCATCCTCTCGCACGTGTTTTTGCTCGACTAGCCATGCGCATCCCAAAAAACCTGCGCATGCGCATCCCAAAAAACCTGCGCATGCGCATCCCACAAAACCTGCGCATGCGCATCCCACAAATCCTCGCACGTGTTTTTACTCGACTAGCCTGCAGGATGCATTCTCTCGCACGTGTTTTTACTCGACTAGCCTGCGGGATGCATCCTCTCGCACGTGTTTTTGCTCGACTAGCCATGCGCATCCCAAAAATCCTGCACATGCGCATCCCAAAAAACCTGCGCATGCGCATCCCACAAAACCTCGCACGTGTTTTTACTCGACTAGCCTGCGGGATGCATCCTCTCGCACGTGTTTTTACTCGACTAGCCTGCGGGATGCATCCTCTCGCACGTGTTTTTACTCGACTAGCCTGCGGGATGCATCCTCTCGCACGTGTTTTTGCTCTACTAGCCATGCGCATCCCAAAAAACCTGCACATGCGCATCCCAAAAAACCTGCGCATGCGCATCCCACTAAACCTGCGCATGCGCATCCCACAAAACCTCGCACGTGTTTTTACTCGACTAGCCTGCGGGATGCATCCTCTCGCACGTGTTTTTACTCGACTGGCCTGCGGGATGCATCCTTTCGCACGTGTTTTTACTCGACTAGCCTGCGGGATGCATCCTCTCGCACGTGTTTTTGCTCGACTATCCATGCGCATCCCAAAAAACCTGCGCATGCGCATCCCAAAAAATCTGCGCATGCGCATCCCACAAAACCTGCGCATGCGCATCCCACAAAACCTCGCTCGTGTTTGTGCTCGACTAGACTGCGGGATGCATCCTTTCGCACGTGTTTTTACTCGACTAGCCTGCGGGATGCATCCTCTCGCACGTGTTTTTGCTCGACTAGCCATGCGCATCCCAAAAAACCTGCGCATGCGCATCCCAAAAAACCTGCGCATGCGCATCCCACAAAACCTGCGCATGCGCATCCCACAAATCCTCGCACGTGTTTTTACTCGACTAGCCTGCGGGATGCATTCTCTCGCACGTGTTTTTACTCGACTAGCCTGCGGGATGCATCCTCTCGCACGTGTTTTTGCTCGACTAGCCATGCGCATCCCAAAAATCCTGCACATGCGCATCCCAAAAAACCTGCGCATGCGCATCCCACAAAACCTCGCACGTGTTTTTGCTCGACTAGCCATGCGCATTCCAAAAAACCTGCACATGCGCATCCCAAAAAACCTGCGCATGCGCATCCCACAAAACCTGCGCATGCGCATCCCACAAAACCTCGCACGTGTTTTTACTCGACTAGCCTGCGGGATGCATCCTCTCGCACGTGTTTTTACTCGACTGGCCTGCGGGATGCATCGTCTCGCACGTGTTCTTACTCGACTAGCCTGCGGGATGCATCCTCTCGCACGTGTTTTTGCTCGACTAGCCATGCGCATCCCAAAAAACCTGCGCATGCGCATCCCAAAAAATCTGCGCATGCGCATCCCACAAAACTTCGCACGTGTTTTTACTCGACTAGCCTGCGGGATGCATCCTCTCGCACGTGTTTTTGCTCGGCTAGCCTGCGGGATGCATCCTCTCGCACGTGTTTTTGCTCGACTAGCCATGCGCATCCCAAAAAACCTGCGCATGCGCATCCCAAAAAACCTGCGCATGCGCATCCCACAAAACCTCGCACGTGTTTTTACTCGACTAGCCTGCGGGATGCATCCTCTCGCACGTGTTTTTACTCGACTAGCCTGCGGGATGCATCCTCTCGCACGTGTTTTTACTCGACTGGCCTGCGGGATGCATCGTCTCGCACGTGTTTTTACTCGACTAGCCTGCGGGATGCATCCTCTCGCACGTGTTTTTGCTCGACTAGCCATGCGCATCCCAAAAAACCTGCGCATGCGCATCCCAAAAAACCTGCGCATGCGCATCCCACAAAACCTCGCACGTGTTTTTACTCGACTAGCCTGCGGGATGCATCCTCTCGCACGTGTTTTTACTCGACTGGCCTGCGGGATGCATCGTCTCGCACGTGTTCTTACTCGACTAGCCTGCGGGATGCATCCTCTCGCACGTGTTTTTACTCGACTAGCCTGCGGGATGCATCCTCTCGCACGTGTTTTTGCTCGACTAGCCATGCGCATCCCAAAAAACCTGCACATGCGCATCCCAAAAAACCTGCGCATGCGCATCCCACAAAACCTGCGCATGCGCATCCCACAAAACCTCGCACGTGTTTTTACTCGACTAGCCTGCGGGATGCATCCTCTCGCACGTGTTTTTACTCGACTGGCCTGCGGGATGCATCGTCTCGCACGTGTTCTTACTCGACTAGCCTGCGGGATGCATCCTCTCGCACGTGTTTTTGCTCGACTAGCCATGCGCATCCCAAAAAACCTGCGCATGCGCATCCCAAAAAATCTGCGCATGCGCATCCCACAAAACCTCGCACGTGTTTTTACTCGACTAGCCTGCGGGATGCATCCTCTCGCACGTGTTTTTGCTCGGCTAGCCTGCGGGATGCATCCTCTCGCACGTGTTTTTGCTCGACTAGCCATGCGCATCCCAAAAAACCTGCGCATGCGCATCCCAAAAAACCTGCGCATGCGCATCCCACAAAACCTCGCACGTGTTTTTACTCGACTAGCCTGCGGGATGCATCCTCTCGCACGTGTTTTTACTCGACTAGCCTGCGGGATGCATCCTCTCGCACGTGTTTTTACTCGACTGGCCTGCGGGATGCATCGTCTCGCACGTGTTTTTACTCGACTAGCCTGCGGGATGCATCCTCTCGCACGTGTTTTTGCTCGACTAGCCATGCGCATCCCAAAAAACCTGCGCATGCGCATCCCAAAAAACCTGCGCATGCGCATCCCACAAAACCTCGCACGTGTTTTTACTCGACTAGCCTGCGGGATGCATCCTCTCGCACGTGTTTTTACTCGACTGGCCTGCGGGATGCATCGTCTCGCACGTGTTCTTACTCGACTAGCCTGCGGGATGCATCCTCTCGCACGTGTTTTTGCTCGACTAGCCATGCGCATCCCAAAAAACCTGCGCATGCGCATCCCAAAAAATCTGCGCATGCGCATCCCACAAAACCTCGCACGTGTTTTTACTCGACTAGCCTGCGGGATGCATCCTCTCGCACGTGTTTTTGCTCGGCTAGCCTGCGGGATGCATCCTCTCGCACGTGTTTTTGCTCGACTAGCCATGCGCATCCCAAAAAACCTGCGCATGCGCATCCCAAAAAACCTGCGCATGCGCATCCCACAAAACCTCGCACGTGTTTTTACTCGACTAGCCTGCGGGATGCATCCTCTCGCACGTGTTTTTACTCGACTAGCCTGCGGGATGCATCCTCTCGCACGTGTTTTTACTCGACTGGCCTGCGGGATGCATCGTCTCGCACGTGTTTTTACTCGACTAGCCTGCGGGATGCATCCTCTCGCACGTGTTTTTGCTCGACTAGCCATGCGCATCCCAAAAAACCTGCGCATGCGCATCCCAAAAAATCTGCGCATGCGCATCCCACAAAACCTGCGCATGCGCATCCCACAAAACCTCGCACGTGTTTGTGCTCGACTAGCCAGCGGGATGCATCCTCTCGCACGTGTTTTTACTCGACTACCCTGCAGGATGCATCCTCTCGCACGTGTTTTTGCTCGACTAGCCATGCGCATCCCAAAAAACCTGCGCATGCGCATCCCAAAAAACCTGCGCATGCGCATCCCACAAAACCTGCGCATGCGCATCCCACAAATCCTCGCACGTGTTTTTACTCGACTAGCCTGCGGGATGCATTCTCTCGCACGTGTTTTTACTCGACTAGCCTGCGGGATGCATCCTCTCGCACGTGTTTTTGCTCGACTATCCATGCGCATCCCAAAAAACCTGCGCATGCGCATCCCAAAAAATCTGCGCATGCGCATCCCACAAAACCTGCGCATGCGCATCCCACAAAACCTCGCACGTGTTTGTGCTCGACTAGACTGCGGGATGCATCCTTTCGCACGTGTTTTTACTCGACTAGCCTGCGGGATGCATCCTCTCGCACGTGTTTTTGCTCGACTAGCCATGCGCATCCCAAAAAACCTGCGCATGCGCATCCCAAAAAACCTGCGCATGCGCATCCCACAAAACCTGCGCATGCGCATCCCACAAATCCTCGCACGTGTTTTTACTCGACTAGCCTGCGGGATGCATTCTCTCGCACGTGTTTTTACTCGACTAGCCTGCGGGATGCATCCTCTCGCACGTGTTTTTGCTCGACTAGCCATGCGCATCCCAAAAATCCTGCACATGCGCATCCCAAAAAACCTGCGCATGCGCATCCCACAAAACCTCGCACGTGTTTTTACTCGACTAGCCTGCGGGATGCATCCTCTCGCACGTGTTTTTACTCGACTAGCCATGCGCATCCCAAAAAACCTGCACATGCGCATCCCAAAAAACCTGCGCATGCGCATCCCACAAAACCTGCGCATGCGCATCCCACAAAACCTCGCACGTGTTTTTACTCGACTAGCCTGCGGGATGCATCCTCTCGCACGTGTTTTTACTCGACTGGCCTGCGGGATGCATCGTCTCGCACGTGTTTTTACTCGACTAGCCTGCGGGATGCATCCTCTCGCACGTGTTTTTGCTCGACTAGCCATGCGCATCCCAAAAGACCTGCGCATGCGCATCCCAAAAAATCTGCGCATGCGCATCCCACAAAACCTCGCACGTGTTTTTACTCGACTAGCCTGCGGGATGCATCCTCTCGCACGTGTTTTTGCTCGGCTAGCCTGCGGGATGCATCCTCTCGCACGTGTTTTTGCTCGACTAGCCATGCGCATCCCAAAAAACCTGCGCATGCGCATCCCAAAAAACCTGCGCATGCGCATCCCAAAAAACCTGCGCATGCGCATCCCACAAAACCTCGCACGTGTTTTTACTCGACTAGCCTGCGGGATGCATCCTCTCGCACGTGTTTTTACTCGACTAGCCTGCGGGATGCATCCTCTCGCACGTGTTTTTACTCGACTGGCCTGCGGGATGCATCGTCTCGCACGTGTTTTTACTCGACTAGCCTGCGGGATGCATCCTCTCGCACGTGTTTTTACTCGACTAGCCTGCGGGATGCATCCTCTCGCACGTGTTTTTGCTCGACTAGCCATGCGCATCCCAAAAAACCTGCACATGCGCATCCCAAAAAACCTGCGCATGCGCATCCCACAAAACCTGCGCATGCGCATCCCACAAAACCTCGCACGTGTTTTTACTCGACTAGCCTGCGGGATGCATCCTCTCGCACGTGTTTTTACTCGACTGGCCTGCGGGATGCATCGTCTCGCACGTGTTCTTACTCGACTAGCCTGCGGGATGCATCCTCTCGCACGTGTTTTTGCTCGACTAGCCATGCGCATCCCAAAAATCCTGCACATGCGCATCCCAAAAAACCTGCGCATGCGCATCCCACAAAACCTCGCACGTGTTTTTACTCGACTAGCCTGCGGGATGCATCCTCTCGCACGTGTTTTTACTCGACTAGCCTGCGGGATGCATCCTCTCGCACGTGTTTTTGCTCTACTAGCCATGCGCATCCCAAAAAACCTGCACATGCGCATCCCAAAAAACCTGCGCATGCGCATCCCACAAAACCTGCGCATGCGCATCCCACAAATCCTCGCACGTGTTTTTACTCGACTAGCCTGCGGGATGCATCCTCTCGCACGTGTTATTACTCGACTGGCCTGCGGGATGCATCCTTTCGCACGTGTTTTTACTCGACTAGCCTGCGGGATGCATCCTCTCGCACGTGTTTTTGCTCGACTATCCATGCGCATCCCAAAAAACCTGCGCATGCGCATCCCAAAAAATCTGCGCATGCGCATCCCACAAAACCTGCGCATGCGCATCCCACAAAACCTCGCACGTGTTTGTGCTCGACTAGACTGCGGGATGCATCCTTTCGCACGTGTTTTTACTCGACTAGCCTGCGGGATGCATCCTCTCGCACGTGTTTTTGCTCGACTAGCCTGCGGGATGCATCCTCTCGCACGTGTTTTTGCTCGACTAGCCATGCGCATCCCAAAAAACCTGCACATGCGCATCCCAAAAAACCTGCGCATGCGCATCCCACAAAACCTGCGCATGCGCATCCCACAAAACCTCGCACGTGTTTTTACTCGACTAGCCTGCGGGATGCATCCTCTCGCACGTGTTTTTACTCGACTGGCCTGCGGGATGCATCGTCTCGCACGTGTTCTTACTCGACTAGCCTGCGGGATGCATCCTCTCGCACGTGTTTTTGCTCGACTAGCCATGCGCATCCCAAAAAACCTGCGCATGCGCATCCCAAAAAATCTGCGCATGCGCATCCCACAAAACCTCGCACGTGTTTTTACTCGACTAGCCTGCGGGATGCATCCTCTCGCACGTGTTTTTGCTCGGCTAGCCTGCGGGATGCATCCTCTCGCACGTGTTTTTGCTCGACTAGCCATGCGCATCCCAAAAAACCTGCGCATGCGCATCCCAAAAAACCTGCGCATGCGCATCCCACAAAACCTCGCACGTGTTTTTACTCGACTAGCCTGCGGGATGCATCCTCTCGCACGTGTTTTTACTCGACTAGCCTGCGGGATGCATCCTCTCGCACGTGTTTTTACTCGACTGGCCTGCGGGATGCATCGTCTCGCACGTGTTTTTACTCGACTAGCCTGCGGGATGCATCCTCTCGCACGTGTTTTTGCTCGACTAGCCATGCGCAACCCAAAAAACCTGCGCATGCGCATCCCAAAAAATCTGCGCATGCGCATCCCACAAAACCTGCGCATGCGCATCCCACAAAACCTCGCACGTGTTTGTGCTCGACTAGCCTGCGGGATGCATCCTCTCGCACGTGTTTTTACTCGACTACCCTGCAGGATGCATCCTCTCGCACGTGTTTTTGCTCGACTAGCCATGCGCATCCCAAAAAACCTGCGCATGCGCATCCCACAAAACCTGCGCATGCGCATCCCACAAATCCTCGCACGTGTTTTTACTCGACTAGCCTGCGGGATGCATTCTCTCGCACGTGTTTTTACTCGACTAGCCTGCGGGATGCATCCTCTCGCACGTGTTTTTGCTCGACAATCCATGCGCAGCCCAAAAAACCTGCGCAAGCGCATCCCAAAAAATCTGCGCATGCGCATCCCACAAAACCTGCGCATGCGCATCCCACAAAACCTCGCACGTGTTTGTGCTCGACTAGACTGCGGGATGCATCCTTTCGCACGTGTTTTTACTCGACTAGCCTGCGGGATGCATCCTCTCGCACGTGTTTTTGCTCGACTAGCCATGCGCATCCCAAAAAACCTGCGCATGCGCATCCCAAAAAACCTGCGCATGCGCATCCCACAAATCCTCGCACGTGTTTTTACTCGACTAGCCTGCGGGATGCATTCTCTCGCACGTGTTTTTACTCGACTAGCCTGCGGGATGCATCCTCTCGCACGTGTTTTTGCTCGACAATCCATGCGCAGCCCAAAAAACCTGCGCAAGCGCATCCCAAAAAATCTGCGCATGCGCATCCCACAAAACCTGCGCATGCGCATCCCACAAAACCTCGCACGTGTTTGTGCTCGACTAGACTGCGGGATGCATCCTTTCGCACGTGTTTTTACTCGACTAGCCTGCGGGATGCATCCTCTCGCACGTGTTTTTGCTCGACTAGCCATGCGCATCCCAAAAAACCTGCGCATGCGCATCCCAAAAAACCTGCGCATGCGCATCCCACAAAACCTGCGCATGCGCATCCCACAAATCCTCGCACGTGTTTTTACTCGACTAGCCTGCGGGATGCATTCTCTCGCACGTGTTTTTACTCGACTAGCCTGCGGGATGCATCCTCTCGCACGTGTTTTTGCTCGACTAGCCATGCGCATCCCAAAAATCCTGCACATGCGCATCCCAAAAAACCTGCGCATGCGCATCCCACAAAACCTCGCACGTGTTTTTACTCGACTAGCCTGCGGGATGCATCCTCCCGCACGTGTTTTTACTCGACTAGCCTGCGGGATGCATCCTCTCGCACGTGTTTTTGCTCGACTAGCCATGCGCATCCCAAAAAACCTGCACATGCGCATCCCAAAAAACCTGCGCATGCGCATCCCACAAAACCTGCGCATGCGCATCCCACAAAACCTCGCACGTGTTTTTACTCGACTAGCCTGCGGGATGCATCCTCTCGCACGTGTTTTTACTCGACTGGCCTGCGGGATGCATCGTCTCGCACGTGTTTTTACTCGACTAGCCTGCGGGATGCATCCTCTCGCACGTGTTTTTGCTCGACTAGCCATGCGCATCCCAAAAAACCTGCGCATGCGCATCCCAAAAAATCTGCGCATGCGCATCCCACAAAACCTGCGCATGCGCATCCCACTAATCCTCGCACGTGTTTTTACTCGACTAGCCTGCGGGATGCATTCTCTCGCACGTGTTTTTACTCGACTAGCCTGCGGGATGCATCCTCTCGCACGTGTTTTTGCTCGACAATCCATGCGCAGCCCAAAAAACCTGCGCAAGCGCATCCCAAAAAATCTGCGCATGCGCATCCCACAAAACCTGCGCATGCGCATCCCACAAAACCTCGCACGTGTTTTTACTCGACTAGCCTGCGGGATGCATCCTCTCGCACGTGTTTTTACCCGGCTAGCCTGCGGGATGCATCCTCTCGCACGTGTTTTTGCTCGACTAGCCATGCGCATCCCAAAAAACCTGCGCATGCGCATCCCAAAAAACCTGCGCATGCGCATCCCACAAAACCTCGCACGTGTTTTTACTCGACTAGCCTGCGGGATGCATCCTCTCGCACGTGTTTTTACTCGACTAGCCTGCGGGATGCATCCTCTCGCACGTGTTTTTGCTCGACTAGCCATGCGCATCCCAAAAAACCTGCGCATGCGCATCCCAAAAAACCTGCGCATGCGCATCCCACAAAACCTGCGCATGCGCATCCCACAAATCCTCGCACGTGTTTTTACTCGACTAGCCTGCGGGATGCATTCTCTCGCACGTGTTTTTACTCGACTAGCCTGCGGGATGCATCCTCTCGCACGTGTTTTTGCTCGACTAGCCATGCGCATCCCAAAAATCCTGCACATGCGCATCCCAAAAAACCTGCGCATGCGCATCCCACAAAACCTCGCACGTGTTTTTACTCGACTAGCCTGCGGGATGCATCCTCCCGCACGTGTTTTTACTCGACTAGCCTGCGGGATGCATCCTCTCGCACGTGTTTTTGCTCGACTAGCCATGCGCATCCCAAAAAACCTGCACATGCGCATCCCAAAAAACCTGCGCATGCGCATCCCACAAAACCTGCGCATGCGCATCCCACAAAACCTCGCACGTGTTTTTACTCGACTAGCCTGCGGGATGCATCCTCTCGCACGTGTTTTTACTCGACTGGCCTGCGGGATGCATCGTCTCGCACGTGTTTTTACTCGACTAGCCTGCGGGATGCATCCTCTCGCACGTGTTTTTGCTCGACTAGCCATGCGCATCCCAAAAAACCTGCGCATGCGCATCCCAAAAAATCTGCGCATGCGCATCCCACAAAACCTCGCACGTGTTTTTACTCGACTAGCCTGCGGGATGCATCCTCTCGCACGTGTTTTTGCTCGGCTAGCCTGCGGGATGCATCCTCTCGCACGTGTTTTTGCTCGACTAGCCATGCGCATCCCAAAAAACCTGCGCATGCGCATCCCACAAAACCTCGCACGTGTTTTTACTCGACTAGCCTGCGGGATGCATCCTCTCGCACGTGTTTTTACTCGACTGGCCTGCGGGATGCATCGTCTCGCACGTGTTTTTACTCGACTAGCCTGCGGGATGCATCCTCTCGCACGTGTTTTTACTCGACTAGCCTGCGGGATGCATCCTCTCGCACGTGTTTTTGCTCGACTAGCTATGCGCATCCCAAAAAACCTGCACATGCGCATCCCAAAAAACCTGCGCATGCGCATCCCACAAAACCTGCGCATGCGCATCCCACAAAACCTCGCACGTGTTTTTACTCGACTAGCCTGCGGGATGCATCCTCTCGCACGTGTTTTTACTCGACTGGCCTGCGGGATGCATCGTCTCGCACGTGTTCTTACTCGACTAGCCTGCGGGATGCATCCTCTCGCACGTGTTTTTGCTCGACTAGCCATGCGCATCCCAAAAAACCTGCGCATGCGCATCCCAAAAAATCTGCGCATGCGCATCCCACAAAACCTCGCACGTGTTTTTACTCGACTAGCCTGCGGGATGCATCCTCTCGCACGTGTTTTTGCTCGGCTAGCCTGCGGGATGCATCCTCTCGCACGTGTTTTTGCTCGACTAGCCATGCGCATCCCAAAAAACCTGCGCATGCGCATCCCAAAAAACCTGCGCATGCGCATCCCACAAATCCTCGCACGTGTTTTTACTCGACTAGCCTGCGGGATGCATTCTCTCGCACGTGTTTTTGCTCGACTAGCCATGCGCATCCCAAAAAACCTGCGCATGCGCATCCCAAAAAACCTGCGCATGCGCATCCCACAAAACCTGCGCATGCGCATCCCACAAATCCTCGCACGTGTTTTTGCTCGACTAGCCATGCGCATCCCAAAAATCCTGCACATGCGCATCCCAAAAAACCTGCGCATGCGCATCCCACAAAACCTCGCACGTGTTTTTACTCGACTAGCCTGCGGGATGCATCCTCTCGCACGTGTTTTTACTCGACTAGCCTGCGGGATGCATCCTCTCGCACGTGTTTTTGCTCTACTAGACATGCGCATCCCAAAAAACCTGCACATGCGCATCCCACAAAACCTCGCACGTGTTTTTACTCGACTAGCCTGCGGGATGCATCCTCTCGCACGTGTTTTTACTCGACTGGCCTGCGGGATGCATCGTCTCGCACGTGTTTTTACTCGACTAGCCTGCGGGATGCATCCTCTCGCACGTGTTTTTGCTCGACTAGCCATGCGCATCCCAAAAAACCTGCGCATGCGCATCCCAAAAAACCTGCGAATGCGCATCCCACAAAACCTGCGCATGCGCATCCCACAAAACCTCGAACGTGTTTTTACTCGACTAGCCTGCGGGATGCATCCTCTCGCACGTGTTTTTGCTCGACTATCCATGCGCATCCCAAAAAACCTGCGCATGAGCATCCCAAAAAATCTGCGCATGCGCATCCCACAAAACCTGCGCATGCGCATCCCACAAAACCTCGCACGTGTTTGTGCTCGACTAGACTGCGGGATGCATCCTTTCGCACGTGTTTTTACTCGACTAGCCTGCGGGATGCATCCTCTCGCACGTGTTTTTGCTCGACTAGCCATGCGCATCCCAAAAAACCTGCGCATGCGCATCCCAAAGAACCTGCGCATGCGCATCCCACAAAACCTGCGCATGCGCATCCCACAAATCCTCGCACGTGTTTTTACTCGACTAGCCTGCGGGATGCATTCTCTCGCACGTGTTTTTACTCGACTAGCCTGCGGGATGCATCCTCTCGCACGTGTTTTTGCTCGACTAGCCATGCGCATCCCAAAAATCCTGCACATGCGCATCCCAAAAAACCTGCGCATGCGCATCCCACAAAACCTCGCACGTGTTTTTACTCGACTAGCCTGCGGGATGCATCCTCTCGCACGTGTTTTTACTCGACTAGCCTGCGGGATGCATCCTCTCGCACGTGTTTTTGCTCGACTAGCCATGCGCATCCCAAAAAACCTGCACATGCGCATCCCACAAAACCTGCGCATGCGCATCCCACAAAACCTGCGCATGCGCATCCCACAAAACCTCGCACGTGTTTTTACTCGACTAGCCTGCGGGATGCATCCTCTCGCACGTGTTTTTACTCGACTGGCCTGCGGGATGCATCGTCTCGCACGTGTTTTTGCTCGACTAGCCATGCGCATCCCAAAAAACCTGCACATGCGCATCCCAAAAAACCTGCGCATGCGCATCCCACAAAACCTCGCACGTGTTTGTGCTCGACTAGACTGCGGGATGCATCCTTTCGCACGTGTTTTTACTCGACTAGCCTGCGGGATGCATCCTCTCGCACGTGTTTTTGCTCGACTAGCCATGCGCATCCCAAAAAACCTGCGCATGCGCATCCCAAAAAACCTGCGCATGCGCATCCCACAAAACCTGCGCATGCGCATCCCACAAATCCTCGCACGTGTTTTTACTCGACTAGCCTGCGGGATGCATTCTCTCGCACGTGTTTTTACTCGACTAGCCTGCGGGATGCATCCTCTCGCACGTGTTTTTGCTCGACTAGCCATGCGCATCCCAAAAATCCTGCACATGCGCATCCCAAAAAACCTGCGCATGCGCATCCCACAAAACCTCGCACGTGTTTTTACTCGACTAGCCTGCGGGATGCATCCTCTCGCACGTGTTTTTACTCGACTAGCCTGCGGGATGCATCCTCTCGCACGTGTTTTTACTCGACTAGCCTGCGGGATGCATCCTCTCGCACGTGTTTTTGCTCGACTAGCCATGCGCATCCCAAAAAACCTGCACATGCGCATCCCACAAAACCTGCGCATGCGCATCCCACAAAACCTGCGCATGCGCATCCCACAAAACCTCGCACGTGTTTTTACTCGACTAGCCTGCGGGATGCATCCTCTCGCACGTGTTTTTACTCGACTGGCCTGCGGGATGCATCGTCTCGCACGTGTTTTTGCTCGACTAGCCATGCGCATCCCAAAAATCCTGCACATGCGCATCCCAAAAAACCTGCGCATGCGCATCCCACAAAACCTCGCACGTGTTTTTACTCGACTAGCCTGCGGGATGCATCCTCTCGCACGTGTTTTTACTCGACTAGCCTGCGGGATGCATCCTCTCGCACGTGTTTTTGCTCGACTAGCCATGCGCATCCCAAAAAACCTGCACATGCGCATCCCACAAAACCTGCGCATGCGCATCCCACAAAACCTGCGCATGCGCATCCCACAAAACCTCGCACGTGTTTTTACTCGACTAGCCTGCGGGATGCATCCTCTCGCACGTGTTTTTACTCGACTGGCCTGCGGGATGCATCGTCTCGCACGTGTTTTTGCTCGACTAGCCATGCGCATCCCAAAAAACCTGCACATGCGCATCCCAAAAAACCTGCGCATGCGCATCCCACAAAACCTCGCACGTGTTTGTGCTCGACTAGACTGCGGGATGCATCCTTTCGCACGTGTTTTTACTCGACTAGCCTGCGGGATGCATCCTCTCGCACGTGTTTTTGCTCGACTAGCCATGCGCATCCCAAAAAACCTGCGCATGCGCATCCCAAAAAACCTGCGCATGCGCATCCCACAAAACCTGCGCATGCGCATCCCACAAATCCTCGCACGTGTTTTTACTCGACTAGCCTGCGGGATGCATTCTCTCGCACGTGTTTTTACTCGACTAGCCTGCGGGATGCATCCTCTCGCACGTGTTTTTGCTCGACTAGCCATGCGCATCCCAAAAATCCTGCACATGCGCATCCCAAAAAACCTGCGCATGCGCATCCCACAAAACCTCGCACGTGTTTTTACTCGACTAGCCTGCGGGATGCATCCTCTCGCACGTGTTTTTACTCGACTAGCCTGCGGGATGCATCCTCTCGCACGTGTTTTTGCTCGACTAGCCATGCGCATCCCAAAAAACCTGCACATGCGCATCCCAAAAAACCTGCGCATGCGCATCCCACAAAACCTGCGCATGCGCATCCCACAAAACCTCGCACGTGTTTTTACTCGACTAGCCTGCGGGATGCATCCTCTCGCACGTGTTTTTACTCGACTGGCCTGCGGGATGCATCGTCTCGCACGTGTTTTTACTCGACTAGCCTGCGGGATGCATCCTCTCGCACGTGTTTTTGCTCGACTAGCCATGCGCATCCCAAAAAACCTGCGCATGCGCATCCCAAAAAATCTGCGCATGCGCATCCCACAAAACCTCGCACGTGTTTTTACTCGACTAGCCTGCGGGATGCATCCTCTCGCACGTGTTTTTGCTCGGCTAGCCTGCGGGATGCATCCTCTCGCACGTGTTTTTGCTCGACTAGCCATGCGCATCCCAAAAAACCTGCGCATGCGCATCCCACAAAACCTCGCACGTGTTTTTACTCGACTAGCCTGCGGGATGCATCCTCTCGCACGTGTTTTTACTCGACTGGCCTGCGGGATGCATCGTCTCGCACGTGTTTTTACTCGACTAGCCTGCGGGATGCATCCTCTCGCACGTGTTTTTACTCGACTAGCCTGCGGGATGCATCCTCTCGCACGTGTTTTTGCTCGACTAGCCATGCGCATCCCAAAAAACCTGCACATGCGCATCCCAAAAAACCTGCGCATGCGCATCCCACAAAACCTGCGCATGCGCATCCCACAAAACCTCGCACGTGTTTTTACTCGACTAGCCTGCGGGATGCATCCTCTCGCACGTGTTTTTACTCGACTGGCCTGCGGGATGCATCGTCTCGCACGTGTTCTTACTCGACTAGCCTGCGGGATGCATCCTCTCGCACGTGTTTTTGCTCGACTAGCCATGCGCATCCCAAAAAACCTGCGCATGCGCATCCCAAAAAATCTGCGCATGCGCATCCCACAAAACCTCGCACGTGTTTTTACTCGACTAGCCTGCGGGATGCATCCTCTCGCACGTGTTTTTGCTCGGCTAGCCTGCGGGATGCATCCTCTCGCACGTGTTTTTGCTCGACTAGCCATGCGCATCCCAAAAAACCTGCGCATGCGCATCCCAAAAAACCTGCGCATGCGCATCCCAAAAAACCTGCGCATGCGCATCCCACAAAACCTCGCACGTGTTTTTACTCGACTAGCCTGCGGGATGCATCCTCTCGCACGTGTTTTTACTCGACTAGCCTGCGGGATGCATCCTCTCGCACGTGTTTTTACTCGACTGGCCTGCGGGATGCATCGTCTCGCACGTGTTTTTACTCGACTAGCCATGCGCATCCCAAAAAACCTGCGCATGCGCATCCCACAAAACCTCGCACGTGTTTTTACTCGACTAGCCTGCGGGATGCATCCTCTCGCACGTGTTTTTACTCGACTAGCCTGCGGGATGCATCCTCTCGCACGTGTTTTTACTCGACTGGCCTGCGGGATGCATTGTCTCGCACGTGTTTTTACTCGACTAGCCTGCGGGATGCATCCTCTCGCACGTGTTTTTGCTCGACTAGCCATGCGCATCCCAAAAAACCTGCGCATGCGCATCCCAAAAAATCTGCGCATGCGCATCCCACAAAACCTCGCACGTGTTTGTGCTCGACTAGCCTGCGGGATGCATCCTCTCGCACGTGTTTTTACTCGACTACCCTGCAGGATGCATCCTCTCGCACGTGTTTTTGCTCGACTAGCCATGCGCATCCCAAAAAACCTGCGCATGCGCATCCCAAAAAACCTGCGCATGCGCATCCCACAAAACCTGCGCATGCGCATCCCACAAATCCTCGCACGTGTTTTTACTCGACTAGCCTGCGGGATGCATTCTCTCGCACGTGTTTTTGCTCGACTAGCCATGCGCATCCCAAAAAACCTGCGCATGCGCATCCCACAAAACCTGCGCATGCGCATCCCACAAATCCTCGCACGTGTTTTTGCTCGACTAGCCATGCGCATCCCAAAAATCCTGCACATGCGCATCCCAAAAAACCTGCGCATGCGCATCCCACAAAACCTCGCACGTGTTTTTACTCGACTAGCCTGCGGGATGCATCCTCTCGCACGTGTTTTTACTCGACTAGCCTGCGGGATGCATCCTCTCGCACGTGTTTTTGCTCTACTAGCCATGCGCATCCCAAAAAACCTGCACATGCGCATCCCAAAAAACCTGCACATGCGCATCCCACAAAACCTCGCACGTGTTTTTACTCGACTAGCCTGCGGGATGCATCCTCTCGCACGTGTTTTTACTCGACTAGCCTGCGGGATGCATCCTCTCGCACGTGTTTTTGCTCGACTAGCCATGCGCATCCCAAAAAACCTGCACATGCGCATCCCAAAAAACCTGCGCATGCGCATCCCACAAAACCTGCGCATGCGCATCCCACAAAACCTCGCACGTGTTTTTACTCGACTAGCCTGCGGGATGCATCCTCTCGCACGTGTTTTTACTCGACTGGCCTGCGGGATGCATCGTCTCGCACGTGTTTTTACTCGACTAGCCTGCGGGATGCATCCTCTCGCACGTGTTTTTGCTCGACTAGCCATGCGCATCCCAAAAAACCTGCGCATGCGCATCCCAAAAAATCTGCGCATGCGCATCCCACAAAACCTCGCACGTGTTTTTACTCGACTAGCCTGCGGGATGCATCCTCTCGCACGTGTTTTTGCTCGGCTAGCCTGCGGGATGCATCCTCTCGCACGTGTTTTTGCTCGACTAGCCATGCGCATCCCAAAAAACCTGCGCATGCGCATCCCACAAAACCTCGCACGTGTTTTTACTCGACTAGCCTGCGGGATGCATCCTCTCGCACGTGTTTTTACTCGACTGGCCTGCGGGATGCATCGTCTCGCACGTGTTTTTACTCGACTAGCCTGCGGGATGCATCCTCTCGCACGTGTTTTTACTCGACTAGCCTGCGGGATGCATCCTCTCGCACGTGTTTTTGCTCGACTAGCCATGCGCATCCCAAAAAACCTGCACATGCGCATCCCAAAAAACCTGCGCATGCGCATCCCACAAAACCTGCGCATGCGCATCCCACAAAACCTCGCACGTGTTTTTACTCGACTAGCCTGCGGGATGCATCCTCTCGCACGTGTTTTTACTCGACTGGCCTGCGGGATGCATCGTCTCGCACGTGTTCTTACTCGACTAGCCTGCGGGATGCATCCTCTCGCACGTGTTTTTGCTCGACTAGCCATGCGCATCCCAAAAAACCTGCGCATGCGCATCCCAAAAAATCTGCGCATGCGCATCCCACAAAACCTCGCACGTGTTTTTACTCGACTAGCCTGCGGGATGCATCCTCTCGCACGTGTTTTTGCTCGGCTAGCCTGCGGGATGCATCCTCTCGCACGTGTTTTTGCTCGACTAGCCATGCGCATCCCAAAAAACCTGCGCATGCGCATCCCAAAAAACCTGCGCATGCGCATCCCACAAATCCTCGCACGTGTTTTTACTCGACTAGCCTGCGGGATGCATTCTCTCGCACGTGTTTTTGCTCGACTAGCCATGCGCATCCCAAAAAACCTGCGCATGCGCATCCCAAAAAACCTGCGCATGCGCATCCCACAAAACCTGCGCATGCGCATCCCACAAATCCTCGCACGTGTTTTTGCTCGACTAGCCATGCGCATCCCAAAAATCCTGCACATGCGCATCCCAAAAAACCTGCGCATGCGCATCCCACAAAACCTCGCACGTGTTTTTACTCGACTAGCCTGCGGGATGCATCCTCTCGCACGTGTTTTTACTCGACTAGCCTGCGGGATGCATCCTCTCGCACGTGTTTTTGCTCTACTAGACATGCGCATCCCAAAAAACCTGCACATGCGCATCCCACAAAACCTCGCACGTGTTTTTACTCGACTAGCCTGCGGGATGCATCCTCTCGCACGTGTTTTTACTCGACTGGCCTGCGGGATGCATCGTCTCGCACGTGTTTTTACTCGACTAGCCTGCGGGATGCATCCTCTCGCACGTGTTTTTGCTCGACTAGCCATGCGCATCCCAAAAAACCTGCGCATGCGCATCCCAAAAAACCTGCGAATGCGCATCCCACAAAACCTGCGCATGCGCATCCCACAAAACCTCGAACGTGTTTTTACTCGACTAGCCTGCGGGATGCATCCTCTCGCACGTGTTTTTGCTCGACTATCCATGCGCATCCCAAAAAACCTGCGCATGAGCATCCCAAAAAATCTGCGCATGCGCATCCCACAAAACCTGCGCATGCGCATCCCACAAAACCTCGCACGTGTTTGTGCTCGACTAGACTGCGGGATGCATCCTTTCGCACGTGTTTTTACTCGACTAGCCTGCGGGATGCATCCTCTCGCACGTGTTTTTGCTCGACTAGCCATGCGCATCCCAAAAAACCTGCGCATGCGCATCCCAAAGAACCTGCGCATGCGCATCCCACAAAACCTGCGCATGCGCATCCCACAAATCCTCGCACGTGTTTTTACTCGACTAGCCTGCGGGATGCATTCTCTCGCACGTGTTTTTACTCGACTAGCCTGCGGGATGCATCCTCTCGCACGTGTTTGTGCTCGACTAGCCTGCGGGATGCATCCTCTCGCACGTGTTTTTGCTCGGCTAGCCTGCGGGATGCATCCTCTCGCACGTGTTTTTACTCGACTAGCCTGCGGGATGCATCCTCTCGCACGTGTTTTTGCTCGACTAGCCATGCGCATCCCAAAAAACCTGCACATGCGCATCCCAAAAAACCTGCACATGCGCATCCCAAAAAACCTGCGCATGCGCATCCCACAAAACCTGCGCATGCGCATCCCACAAAACCTCGCACGTGTTTGTGCTCGACTAGACTGCGGGATGCATCCTTTCGCACGTGTTTTTACTCGACTAGCCTGCGGGATGCATCCTCTCGCACGTGTTTTTGCTCGACTAGCCATGCGCATCCCAAAAAACCTGCGCATGCGCATCCCAAAAAACCTGCGCATGCGCATCCCACAAAACCTGCGCATGCGCATCCCACAAATCCTCGCACGTGTTTTTACTCGACTAGCCTGCGGGATGCATTCTCTCGCACGTGTTTTTACTCGACTAGCCTGCGGGATGCATCCTCTCGCACGTGTTTTTGCTCGACTAGCCATGCGCATCCCAAAAATCCTGCACATGCGCATCCCAAAAAACCTGCGCATGCGCATCCCACAAAACCTCGCACGTGTTTTTACTCGACTAGCCTGCGGGATGCATCCTCTCGCACGTGTTTTTACTCGACTAGCCTGCGGGATGCATCCTCTCGCACGTGTTTTTGCTCGACTAGCCATGCGCATCCCAAAAAACCTGCACATGCGCATCCCAAAAAACCTGCGCATGCGCATCCCACAAAACCTGCGCATGCGCATCCCACAAAACCTCGCACGTGTTTTTACTCGACTAGCCTGCGGGATGCATCCTCTCGCACGTGTTTTTACTCGACTGGCCTGCGGGATGCATCGTCTCGCACGTGTTTTTACTCGACTAGCCTGCGGGATGCATCCTCTCGCACGTGTTTTTGCTCGACTAGCCATGCGCATCCCAAAAAACCTGCGCATGCGCATCCCAAAAAATCTGCGCATGCGCATCCCACAAAACCTCGCACGTGTTTTTACTCGACTAGCCTGCGGGATGCATCCTCTCGCACGTGTTTTTGCTCGGCTAGCCTGCGGGATGCATCCTCTCGCACGTGTTTTTGCTCGACTAGCCATGCGCATCCCAAAAAACCTGCGCATGCGCATCCCACAAAACCTCGCACGTGTTTTTACTCGACTAGCCTGCGGGATGCATCCTCTCGCACGTGTTTTTACTCGACTGGCCTGCGGGATGCATCGTCTCGCACGTGTTTTTACTCGACTAGCCTGCGGGATGCATCCTCTCGCACGTGTTTTTACTCGACTAGCCTGCGGGATGCATCCTCTCGCACGTGTTTTTGCTCGACTAGCCATGCGCATCCCAAAAAACCTGCACATGCGCATCCCAAAAAACCTGCGCATGCGCATCCCACAAAACCTGCGCATGCGCATCCCACAAAACCTCGCACGTGTTTTTACTCGACTAGCCTGCGGGATGCATCCTCTCGCACGTGTTTTTACTCGACTGGCCTGCGGGATGCATCGTCTCGCACGTGTTCTTACTCGACTAGCCTGCGGGATGCATCCTCTCGCACGTGTTTTTGCTCGACTAGCCATGCGCATCCCAAAAAACCTGCGCATGCGCATCCCAAAAAATCTGCGCATGCGCATCCCACAAAACCTCGCACGTGTTTTTACTCGACTAGCCTGCGGGATGCATCCTCTCGCACGTGTTTTTGCTCGGCTAGCCTGCGGGATGCATCCTCTCGCACGTGTTTTTGCTCGACTAGCCATGCGCATCCCAAAAAACCTGCGCATGCGCATCCCAAAAAACCTGCGCATGCGCATCCCAAAAAACCTGCGCATGCGCATCCCACAAAACCTCGCACGTGTTTTTACTCGACTAGCCTGCGGGATGCATCCTCTCGCACGTGTTTTTACTCGACTAGCCTGCGGGATGCATCCTCTCGCACGTGTTTTTACTCGACTGGCCTGCGGGATGCATCGTCTCGCACGTGTTTTTACTCGACTAGCCATGCGCATCCCAAAAAACCTGCGCATGCGCATCCCACAAAACCTCGCACGTGTTTTTACTCGACTAGCCTGCGGGATGCATCCTCTCGCACGTGTTTTTACTCGACTAGCCTGCGGGATGCATCCTCTCGCACGTGTTTTTACTCGACTGGCCTGCGGGATGCATTGTCTCGCACGTGTTTTTACTCGACTAGCCTGCGGGATGCATCCTCTCGCACGTGTTTTTGCTCGACTAGCCATGCGCATCCCAAAAAACCTGCGCATGCGCATCCCAAAAAATCTGCGCATGCGCATCCCACAAAACCTCGCACGTGTTTGTGCTCGACTAGCCTGCGGGATGCATCCTCTCGCACGTGTTTTTACTCGACTACCCTGCAGGATGCATCCTCTCGCACGTGTTTTTGCTCGACTAGCCATGCGCATCCCAAAAAACCTGCGCATGCGCATCCCAAAAAACCTGCGCATGCGCATCCCACAAAACCTGCGCATGCGCATCCCACAAATCCTCGCACGTGTTTTTACTCGACTAGCCTGCGGGATGCATTCTCTCGCACGTGTTTTTGCTCGACTAGCCATGCGCATCCCAAAAAACCTGCGCATGCGCATCCCAAAAAACCTGCGCATGCGCATCCCACAAAACCTGCGCATGCGCATCCCACAAATCCTCGCACGTGTTTTTGCTCGACTAGCCATGCGCATCCCAAAAATCCTGCACATGCGCATCCCAAAAAACCTGCGCATGCGCATCCCACAAAACCTCGCACGTGTTTTTACTCGACTAGCCTGCGGGATGCATCCTCTCGCACGTGTTTTTACTCGACTAGCCTGCGGGATGCATCCTCTCGCACGTGTTTTTGCTCTACTAGCCATGCGCATCCCAAAAAACCTGCACATGCGCATCCCAAAAAACCTGCACATGCGCATCCCACAAAACCTCGCACGTGTTTTTACTCGACTAGCCTGCGGGATGCATCCTCTCGCACGTGTTTTTACTCGACTGGCCTGCGGGATGCATCGTCTCGCACGTGTTTTTACTCGACTAGCCTGCGGGATGCATCCTCTCGCACGTGTTTTTGCTCGACTAGCCATGCGCATCCCAAAAAACCTGCGCATGCGCATCCCAAAAAACCTGCGAATGCGCATCCCACAAAACCTGCGCATGCGCATCCCACAAAACCTCGAACGTGTTTTTACTCGACTAGCCTGCGGGATGCATCCTCTCGCACGTGTTTTTGCTCGACTATCCATGCGCATCCCAAAAAACCTGCGCATGAGCATCCCAAAAAATCTGCGCATGCACATCCCACAAAACCTGCGCATGCGCATCCCACAAAACCTCGCACGTGTTTGTGCTCGACTAGACTGCGGGATGCATCCTTTCGCACGTGTTTTTACTCGACTAGCCTGCGGGATGCATCCTCTCGCACGTGTTTTTGCTCGACTAGCCATGCGCATCCCAAAAAATCTGCGCATGCGCATCCCAAAAAACCTGCGCATGCGCATCCCACAAAACCTGCGCATGCGCATCCCACAAATCCTCGCACGTGTTTTTACTCGACTAGCCTGCGGGATGCATTCTCTCGCACGTGTTTTTACTCGACTAGCCTGCGGGATGCATCCTCTCGCACGTGTTTTTGCTCGACTAGCCATGCGCATCCCAAAAATCCTGCACATGCGCATCCCAAAAAACCTGCGCATGCGCATCCCACAAAACCTCGCACGTGTTTTTACTCGACTAGCCTGCGGGATGCATCCTCTCGCACGTGTTTTTACTCGACTAGCCTGCGGGATGCATCCTCTCGCACGTGTTTTTACTCGACTAGCCTGCGGGATGCATCCTCTCGCACGTGTTTTTGCTCGGCTAGCCTGCGGGATGCATCCTCTCGCACGTGTTTTTGCTCGACTAGCCATGCGCATCCCAAAAAACCTGCGCATGCGCATCCCAAAAAACCTGCGCATGCGCATCCCACAAAACCTCGCACGTGTTTTTACTCGACTAGCCTGCGGGATGCATCCTCTCGCCCGTGCTTTTACTCGACTAGCCTGCGGGATGCATCCTCTCGCACGTGTTTTTACTCGACTGGCCTGCGGGATGCATCGTCTCGCACGTGTTTTTACTCGACTAGCCTGCGGGATGCATCCTCTCGCACGTGTTTTTGCTCGACTAGCCATGCGCATCCCAAAAAACCTGCGCATGCGCATCCCAAAAAATCTGCGCATGCACATCCCACAAAACCTGCGCATGCGCATCCCACAAAACCTCGCACGTGTTTGTGCTCGACTAGCCTGCGGGATGCATCCTCTCGCACGTGTTTTTACTCGACTACCCTGCAGGATGCATCCTCTCGCACGTGTTTTTGATCGACTAGCCATGCGCATCCCAAAAAACCTGCGCATGCGCATCCCAAAAAACCTGCGCATGCGCATCCCACAAAACCTGCGCATGCGCATCCCACAAATCCTCGCACGTGTTTTTACTCGACTAGCCTGCGGGATGCATTCTCTCGCACGTGTTTTTACTCGACTAGCCTGCGGGATGCATCCTCTCGCACGTGTTTTTGCTCGACTATCCATGCGCATCCCAAAAAACCTGCGCATGCGCATCCCAAAAAATCTGCGCATGCGCATCCCACAAAACCTCGCACGTGTTTGTGCTCGACTAGACTGCGGGATGCATCCTTTCGCACGTGTTTTTACTCGACTAGCCTGCGGGACGCATCCTCTCGCACGTGTTTTTGCTCGACTAGCCATGCGCATCCCAAAAAACCTGCGCATGCGCATCCCACAAATCCTCGCACGTGTTTTTACTCGACTAGCCTGCGGGATGCATTCTCTCGCACGTGTTTTTACTCGACTAGCCTGCGGGATGCATCCTCTCGCACGTGTTTTTGCTCGACTAGCCATGCGCATCCCAAAAATCCTGCACATGCGCATCCCAAAAAACCTGCGCATGCGCATCCCACAAAACCTCGCACGTGTTTTTACTCGACTAGCCTGCGGGATGCATCCTCTCGCACGTGTTTTTACTCGACTAGCCTGCGGGATGCATCCTCTCGCACGTGTTTTTGCTCGACTAGCCATGCGCATCCCAAAAAACCTGCACATGCGCATCCCAAAAAACCTGCGCATGCGCATCCCACAAAACCTGCGCATGCGCATCCCACAAAACCTCGCACGTGTTTTTACTCGACTAGCCTGCGGGATGCATCCTCTCGCACGTGTTTTTACTCGACTGGCCTGCGGGATGCATCGTCTCGCACGTGTTTTTACTCGACTAGCCTGCGGGATGCATCCTCTCGCACGTGTTTTTGCTCGACTAGCCATGCGCATCCCAAAAAACCTGCGCATGCGCATCCCAAAAAATCTGCGCATGCGCATCCCACAAAACCTCGCACGTGTTTTTACTCGACTAGCCTGCGGGATGCATCCTCCCGCACGTGTTTTTGCTCGACTAGCCATGCGCATCCCAAAAAACCTGCGCATGCGCATCCCAAAAAACCTGAGCATGCGCATCCCACAAAACCTCGCACGTGTTTTTACTCGACTAGCCTGCGGGATGCATCCTCTCGCACGTGTTTTTACTCGACTAGCCTGCGGGATGCATCCTCTCGCACGTGTTTTTACTCGACTGGCCTGCGGGATGCATCGTCTCGCACGTGTTTTTACTCGACTAGCCTGCGGGATGCATCCTCTCGCACGTGTTTTTGCTCGACTAGCCATGCGCATCCCAAAAAACCTGCGCATGCGCATCCCAAAAAACCTGCGCATGCGCATCCCACAAAACCTGCGCATGCGCATCCCACAAATCCTCGCACGTGTTTTTGCTCGACTAGCCATGCGCATCCCAAAAATCCTGCACATGCGCATCCCAAAAAACCTGCGCATGCGCATCCCACAAAACCTCGCACGTGTTTTTACTCGACTAGCCTGCGGGATGCATCCTCTCGCACGTGTTTTTACTCGACTAGCCTGCGGGATGCATCCTCTCGCACGTGTTTTTGCTCTACTAGCCATGCGCATCCCAAAAAACCTGCACATGCGCATCCCAAAAAACCTGCACATGCGCATCCCACAAAACCTCGCACGTGTTTTTACTCGACTAGCCTGCGGGATGCATCCTCTCGCACGTGTTTTTACTCGACTGGCCTGCGGGATGCATCGTCTCGCACGTGTTTTTACTCGACTAGCCTGCGGGATGCATCCTCTCGCACGTGTTTTTGCTCGACTAGCCATGCGCATCCCAAAAAACCTGCGCATGCGCATCCCAAAAAACCTGCGAATGCGCATCCCACAAAACCTGCGCATGCGCATCCCACAAAACCTCGAACGTGTTTTTACTCGACTAGCCTGCGGGATGCATCCTCTCGCACGTGTTTTTGCTCGACTATCCATGCGCATCCCAAAAAACCTGCGCATGCGCATCCCAAAAAATCTGCGCATGCGCATCCCACAAAACCTGCGCATGCGCATCCCACAAAACCTCGCACGTGTTTGTGCTCGACTAGACTGCGGGATGCATCCTTTCGCACGTGTTTTTACTCGACTAGCCTGCGGGATGCATCCTCTCGCACGTGTTTTTGCTCGACTAGCCATGCGCATCCCAAAAATCCTGCACATGCGCATCCCAAAAAACCTGCGCATGCGCATCCCACAAAACCTCGCACGTGTTTTTACTCGACTAGCCTGCGGGATGCATCCTCTCGCACGTGTTTTTACTCGACTAGCCTGCGGGATGCATCCTCTCGCACATGTTTTTGCTCGACTAGCCATGCGCATCCCAAAAAACCTGCACATGCGCATCCCAAAAAACCTGCGCATGCGCATCCCACAAAACCTGCGCATGCGCATCCCACAAAACCTCGCACGTGTTTTTACTCGACTAGCCTGCGGGATGCATCCTCTCGCACGTGTTTTTACTCGACTGGCCTGCGGGATGCATCGTCTCGCACGTGTTTTTACTCGACTAGCCTGCGGGATGCATCCTCTCGCACGTGTTTTTGCTCGACTAGCCATGCGCATCCCAAAAAACCTGCGCATGCGCATCCCAAAAAATCTGCGCATGCGCATCCCACAAAACCTCGCACGTGTTTTTACTCGACTAGCCTGCGGGATGCATCCTCTCGCACGTGTTTTTGCTCGGCTAGCCTGCGGGATGCATCCTCTCGCACGTGTTTTTGCTCGACTAGCCATGCGCATCCCAAAAAACCTGCGCATGCGCATCCCAAAAAACCTGCGCATGCGCATCCCACAAAACCTCGAACGTGTTTTTACTCGACTAGCCTGCGGGATGCATCCTCTCGCACGTGTTTTTACTCGACTAGCCTGCGGGATGCATCCTCTCGCACGTGTTTTTACTCGACTGGCCTGCGGGATGCATCGTCTCGCACGTGTTTTTACTCGACTAGCCTGCGGGATGCATACTCTCGCACGTGTTTTTGCTCGACTAGCCATGCGCATCCCAAAAAACCTGCGCATGCGCATCCCATAAAATCTGCGCATGCGCATCCCACAAAACCTGCGCATGCGCATCCCACAAAACCTCGCACGTGTTTGTGCTCGACTAGCCTGCGGGATGCATCCTCTCGCACGTGTTTTTACTCGACTACCCTGCAGGATGCATCCTCTCGCACGTGTTTTTGATCGACTAGCCATGCGCATCCCAAAAAACCTGCGCATGCGCATCCCAAAAATCCTGCACATGCGCATCCCAAAAAACCTGCGCATGCGCATCCCACAAAACCTCGCACGTGTTTTTACTCGACTAGCCTGCGGGATGCATCCTCTCGCACGTGTTTTTACTCGACTAGCCTGCGGGATGCATCCTCTCGCACGTGTTTTTGCTCTACTAGCCATGCGCATCCCAAAAAACCTGCACATGCGCATCCCAAAAAACCTGCACATGCGCATCCCACAAAACCTCGCACGTGTTTTTACTCGACTAGCCTGCGGGATGCATCCTCTCGCACGTGTTTTTACTCGACTGGCCTGCGGGATGCATCGTCTCGCACGTGTTTTTACTCGACTAGCCTGCGGGATGCATCCTCTCGCACGTGTTTTTGCTCGACTAGCCATGCGCATCCCAAAAAACCTGCGCATGCGCATCCCAAAAAACCTGCGAATGCGCATCCCACAAAACCTGCGCATGCGCATCCCACAAAACCTCGAACGTGTTTTTACTCGACTAGCCTGCGGGATGCATCCTCTCGCACGTGTTTTTGCTCGACTATCCATGCGCATCCCAAAAAACCTGCGCATGAGCATCCCAAAAAATCTGCGCATGCGCATCCCACAAAACCTGCGCATGCGCATCCCACAAAACCTCGCACGTGTTTGTGCTCGACTAGACTGCGGGATGCATCCTTTCGCACGTGTTTTTACTCGACTAGCCTGCGGGATGCATCCTCTCGCACGTGTTTTTGCTCGACTAGCCATGCGCATCCCAAAAAATCTGCGCATGCGCATCCCAAAAAACCTGCGCATGCGCATCCCACAAAACCTGCGCATGCGCATCCCACAAATCCTCGCACGTGTTTTTACTCGACTAGCCTGCGGGATGCATTCTCTCGCACGTGTTTTTACTCGACTAGCCTGCGGGATGCATCCTCTCGCACGTGTTTTTGCTCGACTAGCCATGCGCATCCCAAAAATCCTGCACATGCGCATCCCAAAAAACCTGCGCATGCGCATCCCACAAAACCTCGCACGTGTTTTTACTCGACTAGCCTGCGGGATGCATCCTCTCGCACGTGTTTTTACTCGACTAGCCTGCGGGATGCATCCTCTCGCACGTGTTTTTACTCGACTAGCCTGCGGGATGCATCCTCTCGCACGTGTTTTTGCTCGGCTAGCCTGCGGGATGCATCCTCTCGCACGTGTTTTTGCTCGACTAGCCATGCGCATCCCAAAAAACCTGCGCATGCGCATCCCAAAAAACCTGCGCATGCGCATCCCACAAAACCTCGCACGTGTTTTTACTCGACTAGCCTGCGGGATGCATCCTCTCGCCCGTGCTTTTACTCGACTAGCCTGCGGGATGCATCCTCTCGCACGTGTTTTTACTCGACTGGCCTGCGGGATGCATCGTCTCGCACGTGTTTTTACTCGACTAGCCTGCGGGATGCATCCTCTCGCACGTGTTTTTGCTCGACTAGCCATGCGCATCCCAAAAAACCTGCGCATGCGCATCCCAAAAAATCTGCGCATGCACATCCCACAAAACCTGCGCATGCGCATCCCACAAAACCTCGCACGTGTTTGTGCTCGACTAGCCTGCGGGATGCATCCTCTCGCACGTGTTTTTACTCGACTACCCTGCAGGATGCATCCTCTCGCACGTGTTTTTGATCGACTAGCCATGCGCATCCCAAAAAACCTGCGCATGCGCATCCCAAAAAACCTGCGCATGCGCATCCCACAAAACCTGCGCATGCGCATCCCACAAATCCTCGCACGTGTTTTTACTCGACTAGCCTGCGGGATGCATTCTCTCGCACGTGTTTTTACTCGACTAGCCTGCGGGATGCATCCTCTCGCACGTGTTTTTGCTCGACTATCCATGCGCATCCCAAAAAACCTGCGCATGCGCATCCCAAAAAATCTGCGCATGCGCATCCCACAAAACCTCGCACGTGTTTGTGCTCGACTAGACTGCGGGATGCATCCTTTCGCACGTGTTTTTACTCGACTAGCCTGCGGGACGCATCCTCTCGCACGTGTTTTTGCTCGACTAGCCATGCGCATCCCAAAAAACCTGCGCATGCGCATCCCACAAATCCTCGCACGTGTTTTTACTCGACTAGCCTGCGGGATGCATTCTCTCGCACGTGTTTTTACTCGACTAGCCTGCGGGATGCATCCTCTCGCACGTGTTTTTGCTCGACTAGCCATGCGCATCCCAAAAATCCTGCACATGCGCATCCCAAAAAACCTGCGCATGCGCATCCCACAAAACCTCGCACGTGTTTTTACTCGACTAGCCTGCGGGATGCATCCTCTCGCACGTGTTTTTACTCGACTAGCCTGCGGGATGCATCCTCTCGCACGTGTTTTTGCTCGACTAGCCATGCGCATCCCAAAAAACCTGCACATGCGCATCCCAAAAAACCTGCGCATGCGCATCCCACAAAACCTGCGCATGCGCATCCCACAAAACCTCGCACGTGTTTTTACTCGACTAGCCTGCGGGATGCATCCTCTCGCACGTGTTTTTACTCGACTGGCCTGCGGGATGCATCGTCTCGCACGTGTTTTTACTCGACTAGCCTGCGGGATGCATCCTCTCGCACGTGTTTTTGCTCGCCTAGCCATGCGCATCCCAAAAAACCTGCGCATGCGCATCCCAAAAAATCTGCGCATGCGCATCCCACAAAACCTCGCACGTGTTTTTACTCGACTAGCCTGCGGGATGCATCCTCCCGCACGTGTTTTTGCTCGACTAGCCATGCGCATCCCAAAAAACCTGCGCATGCGCATCCCAAAAAACCTGAGCATGCGCATCCCACAAAACCTCGCACGTGTTTTTACTCGACTAGCCTGCGGGATGCATCCTCTCGCACGTGTTTTTACTCGACTAGCCTGCGGGATGCATCCTCTCGCACGTGATTTTACTCGACTGGCCTGCGGGATGCATCGTCTCGCACGTGTTTTTACTCGACTAGCCTGCGGGATGCATCCTCTCGCACGTGTTTTTGCTCGACTAGCCATGCGCATCCCAAAAAACCTGCGCATGCGCATCCCAAAAAACCTGCGCATGCGCATCCCACAAAACCTGCGCATGCGCATCCCACAAATCCTCGCACGTGTTTTTGCTCGACTAGCCATGCGCATCCCAAAAATCCTGCACATGCGCATCCCAAAAAACCTGCGCATGCGCATCCCACAAAACCTCGCACGTGTTTTTACTCGACTAGCCTGCGGGATGCATCCTCTCGCACGTGTTTTTACTCGACTAGCCTGCGGGATGCATCCTCTCGCACGTGTTTTTGCTCTACTAGCCATGCGCATCCCAAAAAACCTGCACATGCGCATCCCAAAAAACCTGCACATGCGCATCCCACAAAACCTCGCACGTGTTTTTACTCGACTAGCCTGCGGGATGCATCCTCTCGCACGTGTTTTTACTCGACTGGCCTGCGGGATGCATCGTCTCGCACGTGTTTTTACTCGACTAGCCTGCGGGATGCATCCTCTCGCACGTGTTTTTGCTCGACTAGCCATGCGCATCCCAAAAAACCTGCGCATGCGCATCCCAAAAAACCTGCGAATGCGCATCCCACAAAACCTGCGCATGCGCATCCCACAAAACCTCGAACGTGTTTTTACTCGACTAGCCTGCGGGATGCATCCTCTCGCACGTGTTTTTGCTCGACTATCCATGCGCATCCCAAAAAACCTGCGCATGCGCATCCCAAAAAATCTGCGCATGCGCATCCCACAAAACCTGCGCATGCGCATCCCACAAAACCTCGCACGTGTTTGTGCTCGACTAGACTGCGGGATGCATCCTTTCGCACGTGTTTTTACTCGACTAGCCTGCGGGATGCATCCTCTCGCACGTGTTTTTGCTCGACTAGCCATGCGCATCCCAAAAATCCTGCACATGCGCATCCCAAAAAACCTGCGCATGCGCATCCCACAAAACCTCGCACGTGTTTTTACTCGACTAGCCTGCGGGATGCATCCTCTCGCACGTGTTTTTACTCGACTAGCCTGCGGGATGCATCCTCTCGCACATGTTTTTGCTCGACTAGCCATGCGCATCCCAAAAAACCTGCACATGCGCATCCCAAAAAACCTGCGCATGCGCATCCCACAAAACCTGCGCATGCGCATCCCACAAAACCTCGCACGTGTTTTTACTCGACTAGCCTGCGGGATGCATCCTCTCGCACGTGTTTTTACTCGACTGGCCTGCGGGATGCATCGTCTCGCACGTGTTTTTACTCGACTAGCCTGCGGGATGCATCCTCTCGCACGTGTTTTTGCTCGACTAGCCATGCGCATCCCAAAAAACCTGCGCATGCGCATCCCAAAAAATCTGCGCATGCGCATCCCACAAAACCTCGCACGTGTTTTTACTCGACTAGCCTGCGGGATGCATCCTCTCGCACGTGTTTTTGCTCGGCTAGCCTGCGGGATGCATCCTCTCGCACGTGTTTTTGCTCGACTAGCCATGCGCATCCCAAAAAACCTGCGCATGCGCATCCCAAAAAACCTGCGCATGCGCATCCCACAAAACCTCGAACGTGTTTTTACTCGACTAGCCTGCGGGATGCATCCTCTCGCACGTGTTTTTACTCGACTAGCCTGCGGGATGCATCCTCTCGCACGTGTTTTTACTCGACTGGCCTGCGGGATGCATCGTCTCGCACGTGTTTTTACTCGACTAGCCTGCGGGATGCATACTCTCGCACGTGTTTTTGCTCGACTAGCCATGCGCATCTCAAAAAACCTGCGCATGCGCATCCCATAAAATCTGCGCATGCGCATCCCACAAAACCTGCGCATGCGCATCCCACAAAACCTCGCACGTGTTTGTGCTCGACTAGCCTGCGGGATGCATCCTCTCGCACGTGTTTTTACTCGACTACCCTGCAGGATGCATCCTCTCGCACGTGTTTTTGATCGACTAGCCATGCGCATCCCAAAAAACCTGCGCATGCGCATCCCAAAAAACCTGCGCATGCGCATCCCACAAAACCTGCGCATGCGCATCCCACAAATCCTCGCACGTGTTTTTACTCGACTAGCCTGCGGGATGCATTCTCTCGCACGTGTTTTTACTCGACTAGCCTGCGGGATGCATCCTCTCGCACGTGTTTTTGCTCGACTATCCATGCGCATCCCAAAAAACCTGCGCATGCGCATCCCAAAAAATCTGCGCATGCGCATCCCACAAAACCTCGCACGTGTTTGTGCTCGACTAGACTGCGGGATGCATCCTTTCGCACGTGTTTTTACTCGACTAGCCTGCGGGACGCATCCTCTCGCACGTGTTTTTGCTCGACTAGCCATGCGCATCCCAAAAAACCTGCGCATGCGCATCCCAAAAAACCTGCGCATGCGCATCCCACAAAACCTGCGCATGCGCATCCCACAAATCCTCGCACGTGTTTTTACTCGACTAGCCTGCGGGATGCATTCTCTCGCACGTGTTTTTACTCGACTAGCCTGCGGGATGCATCCTCTCGCACGTGTTTTTGCTCGACTAGCCATGCGCATCCCAAAAATCCTGCACATGCGCATCCCAAAAAACCTGCGCATGCGCATCCCACAAAACCTCGCACGTGTTTTTACTCGACTAGCCTGCGGGATGCATCCTCTCGCACGTGTTTTTACTCGACTAGCCTGCGGGATGCATCCTCTCGCACGTGTTTTTGCTCGACTAGCCATGCGCATCCCAAAAAACCTGCACATGCGCATCCCAAAAAACCTGCGCATGCGCATCCCACAAAACCTGCGCATGCGCATCCCACAAAACCTCGCACGTGTTTTTACTCGACTAGCCTGCGGGATGCATCCTCTCGCACGTGTTTTTACTCGACTGGCCTGCGGGATGCATCGTCTCGCACGTGTTTTTACTCGACTAGCCTGCGGGATGCATCCTCTCGCACGTGTTTTTGCTCGACTAGCCATGCGCATCCCAAAAAACCTGCGCATGCGCATCCCAAAAAACCTGAGCATGCGCATCCCACAAAACCTCGCACGTGTTTTTACTCGACTAGCCTGCGGGATGCATCCTCTCGCACGTGTTTTTACTCGACTAGCCTGCGGGATGCATCCTCTCGCACGTGTTTTTACTCGACTGGCCTGCGGGATGCATCGTCTCGCACGTGTTTTTACTCGACTAGCCTGCGGGATGCATCCTCTCGCACGTGTTTTTGCTCGACTAGCCATGCGCATCCCAAAAAACCTGCGCATGCGCATCCCAAAAAATCTGCGCATGCGCATCCCACAAAACCTGCGCATGCGCATCCCACAAAACCTCGCACGTGTTTGTGCTCGACTAGCCTGCGGGATGCATCCTCTCGCACGTGTTTTTACTCGACTACCCTGCAGGATGCATCCTCTCGCACGTGTTTTTGCTCGACTAGCCATGCGCATCCCAAAAAACCTGCGCATGCGCATCCCAAAAAACCTGCGCATGCGCATCCCACAAAACCTGCGCATGCGCATCCCACAAATCCTCGCACGTGTTTTTACTCGACTAGCCTGCGGGATGCATTCTCTCGCACGTGTTTTTACTCGACTAGCCTGCGGGATGCATCCTCTCGCACGTGTTTTTGCTCGACTAGCCATGCGCATCCCAAAAATCCTGCACATGCGCATCCCAAAAAACCTGCGCATGCGCATCCCACAAAACCTCGCACGTGTTTTTACTCGACTAGCCTGCGGGATGCATCCTCTCGCACGTGTTTTTACTCGACTAGCCTGCGGGATGCATCCTCTCGCACGTGTTTTTGCTCTACTAGCCATGCGCATCCCAAAAAACCTGCACATGCGCATCCCAAAAAACCTGCGCATGCGCATCCCACAAAACCTGCGCATGCGCATCCCACAAAACCTCGCACGTGTTTTTACTCGACTAGCCTGCGGGATGCATCCTCTCGCACGTGTTTTTACTCGACTGGCCTGCGGGATGCATCGTCTCGCACGTGTTTTTACTCGACTAGCCTGCGGGATGCATCCTCTCGCACGTGTTTTTGCTCGACTAGCCATGCGCTTCCCAAAAAACCTGCGCATGCGCATCCCAAAAAACCTGCGAATGCGCATCCCACAAAACCTGCGCATGCGCATCCCACAAAACCTCGAACGTGTTTTTACTCGACTAGCCTGCGGGATGCATCCTCTCGCACGTGTTTTTACTCGACTAGCCTGCGGGATGCATCCTCTCGCACGTGTTTGTACTCGACTACCCTGCGGGATGCATCCTCTCGCACGTGTTTTTGCTCGACTTGCCATGCGCATCCCAAAAAACCTGCGCATGCGCATCCCACAAAACCTGCGTATGCGCATCCCACAAAACCTCGCACGTGTTTTTACTCGACTAGCCTGCGGGATGCATCCTCTCGCACGTGTTTTTACTCGACTAGCCTGCGGGATGCATCCTCTCGCACGTGTTTTTACTCGACTAGCCTGCGGGATGCATCCTCTCGCACGTGTTTTTACTCGACTAGGCTGCGGGATGCATCGTCTCGCACGTGTTTTTACTCGACTAGCCTGCGGGATGCATCCTCTCGCACGTGTTTTTGCTCGACTAGCCTGCGGGATGCATCCTCTCGCACGTGTTTGTGCTCGACTAGCCTGCGGGATGCATCCTCTCGCACGTGTTTTTGCTAGACTAGCCTGCGGGAAGCATCCTCTCGCACGTGTTTTTGCTCGACTAGCCTGCGGGATGCATCCTCTCGCACGTGTTTTTGCTAGACTAGCCTGCGGGATGCATCCTCTCGCACGTGTTTTTGCTCGACTAGCCTGCGGGATGCATCCTCTCGCACGTGTTTTTACTCGACTAGCCTGCGGGATGCATCCTCTCGCACGTGTTTTTACTCGACTACCCTGCGGGATGCATCCTCTCGCACGTGTTTTTGCTCGACTAGCCATGCGCATCCCAAAAAACCTGCGCATGCGCATCCCAAAAAACCTGCGCATGCGCATCCCACAAAACCTGCGCATGCGCATCCCACAAAACCTCGCACGTGTTTGTGCTCGACTAGCCTGCGGGATGCATCCTTTCGCACGTGTTTTTACTCGACTAGCCTGCGGGATGCATCCTCTCGCACGTGTTTTTGCTCGACTAGCCATGCGCATCCCAAAAAACCTGCGCATGCGCATCCCAAAAAATCTGCGCATGCGCATCCCACAAAACCTCGCACGTGTTTGTGCTCGACTAGCCTGCGGGATGCATCCTTTCGCACGTGTTTTTACTCGACTAGCCTGCGGGATGCATCCTCTCGCACGTGTTTTTGCTCGACTAGCCATGCGCATCCCAAAAAACCTGCGCATGCGCATCCCAAAAAACCTGCGCATGCGCATCCCACAAAACCTGCGCATGCGCATCCCACAAAACCTCGCACGTGTTTGTGCTCGACTAGCCTGCGGGATGCATCCTTTCGCACGTGTTTTTACTCGACTAGCCTGCGGGATGCATCCTCTCGCACGTGTTTTTGCTCGACTAGCCATGCGCATCCCAAAAAACCTGCGCATGCGCATCCCAAAAAATCTGCGCATGCGCATCCCACAAAACCTCGCACGTGTTTGTGCTCGACTAGACTGCGAGATGCATCCTTTCGCACGTGTTTTTACTCGACTAGCCTGCGGGATGCATCCTCTCGCACGTGTTTTTACTCGACTAGCCTGCGGGATGCATCCTCTCGCACGTGTTTTTGCTCGACTAGCCATGCGCATCCCAAAAAACCTGCGCATGCGCATCCCAAAAAACCTGCGCATACGCATCCCACAAAACCTGCGTATGCGCATCCCACAAAACCTCGCACGTGTTTTTACTCGACTAGCCTGCGGGATGCATCCTCTCGCACGTGTTTTTACTCGACTAGCCTGCGGGAGAGAGGCCTTCAGTTGCGCACAATACGATTGCCCACATGCACATTGCGCACATATCTTTTGGACACAGCATGATTGGGCACAAGTACAATCAGACACATCTTGATTGCGCACAAGGAGCATCGGACACATCTCGATTGCGCACAAGAAGAATCGGGCACATCTCGATTGCGCACAAATAGAATTGGATTCATCTTTATTGGGCACAGATAAAATTGCACACACGCGAATCGTGCATAAATAGAATTGCTTACTGTAATTTTGAACGCAAATGGAAATGCGGCCGATGGCAGATGGAAATGATGGAAGTGCAAATCTAGGTTTATGTATTCTTGTGAAGGATCTGCCAGATACACCTAGACGAATTAATTTTTGAAGTGTAGAAATTAATGGTTTTTGGTGTGTGCAATAAATTTTAGGTTATAATGTTTTTACTCGAAATATGGTTTCAATAGTGTCTGTATTAAGAGATAAAATTTGTGCAGTTAGTAGTAGATTATTCGATTTTTAATATTAATGTGATTTGTAAATTAAAATATTGACAACGAAGAGCGAAGGACTGAAAAATTACAGGAATGTATAGAATTGATTTCACAGCTCCCGAATAATTCTGTGTGAAAAAGATAATTTAGATAAGTATTTTTTGCCTATAAAATATAATAATTTTTCTGAGTAATGAATACGATACTTTGTGATTTTTTATATTTTTCTTTTACATGTGGTGTACAAAGCAGATCTACTAGCTGAACTATTTTAATTGGAACGCGCGGTCAGATCCTGATTATTGCAAGAAAAATGTTCTCACGGTGAGTAATATGTAACTTGTGATCTAGAAAACCATTATATTCTTATATAGAAAGCATTAATAATTGAAGTTTATACACGACATATATGATCGTGCTTTATACAATCTTTTTTAAACCAGTTAATCAGCGTGTAATGTCACAGCAGCGTTTAGAATGATAACTGTAAATGTATACTGAATTTCCCCAATCAGATGTACCTTCTTTGATATAGATATATAAACCCTTTTACTTGTCATTTTAACTACATAATATAATGTGAGAAGTAAACCTTGCGGTTGAGTTTTAATTCTTGTATTTTAAATTATCATAACCGCTCCATAATTTGTGCGTGCCAATGTATGAAATAAGTAAAGGAAAGTAAGTAGATATAGAAAGTAAGAAAGCATGTATGTAATAATTAAAGGAAAGATTAAATAAGCAGTGCTGGGTAGAATTCAAATGTATTTGTAGAATTATAATATGTAGATACGTACATAAGTTTCTATAACAATAAAAAATGGGAATATAGTAATCTCAACTCTAAACAGTTCTGTTAAAATATATAAGTTTATGAAAGAAGAGTACATCAATTAAATGTAAATATAAGACATGCAACGGAATTCGTAGATTATTAAATTTTTGAAATTAATGTGATTGCGAATTAAAATAGTGACAACGAAGAGCGAAGGACTGAAAAATTACACGAATATGTAGAATTGCTTTCACAGCTCCTGAATAATTCTGTGTGAAAAAGATAAATTAGATAAGTATTTTTTGCCTATAAAATATAATAAATTTTCTGAGTAATGAATACGATACTTTGTGATTTTTTATATTTTTCTTTTACATGTGGTGTACGAAGCAGAATTACTAGCTGAACTATTTTAATTGGAACACACGGTCAGATCCTGATTATTGCAAGAAAAATGTTCTCACGGTGAGTAATATGTAACTTGTGATCTTGAAAACCATTATATTCTTAGATAGAAAGCATTAATAATTGAAGTTTATACACGACATATATGATCGTGCTTTATACAATCTTTTTTAAACCAGTTAATCAGCGTGTAATGTCACAGCAGCGTTTAGAATGATAACTGTAAATGTATACTGAATTTCCCCAATCAGATGTACCTTCTTTGATATAGATACATAATCCCTTTTACTTGTCATTTTAACTACATAATATAATGTGAGAAGTAAGCCTTGCGGTTGAGTTTTAATTCTTGTATTTTAAATTATCATAACCGCTCCGTAATTTGTGCGTGCCAATGTATGAAATAAGTAAAGGAAAGTAAGTAGATATAGAAAGTAAGAAAGCATGCATGTAATAATTAAAGGAAAGATTAAATAAACAGTGCTGGGTAGAATTCAAATATATTTGTAGAATTATAATATGTAGATACGTACATAAGTTTCTATAACAATAAAAAATGGGAATATTGTAAACTCGACTCTTAACAGTTCTGTTTTTTTTTTCATTTATAAATACTTGTTTATAAAGTAAACAATCTGGTTCGTGGATTTCGAATGTGGTGTAAGCTTTGGTCTTTGTAAGTTTGACATACGTGGAATTGCAACCACGTTGTCATAATGTCGTGTTATCTGTGTTTGATCTGAAGTGCCAAATGTTTGTTAGGAATTCTTGTGATGGGTCTGTCGCATGTACCGGGACCAATTAATGTTTGAAGTGTAGTGTCACGTCCTGGCGGGGCTATAATAGCAAGAGAAGAGAATACCGCGGCCCGGCTGCTCTGCTCTTCCACTGACTGACATTTAATAAAAGTGTTGGTCTTTTTATCAACAGACTAGGACCCGATGCCGACACCTGCATGCAGTCTTACACAAATGAATGATGCACGCGACCCTGAAACATACGCGATAATATGTTCCACTTACTTTTACGCTTCGCTTGTTCGTCGATTGACACGAGAAATGAGTTCGCAACGGATGAACAGCTACGGTTGCGCTGATGGCCTTGAATTCGGTCCGCTCTGCTTGACAGGCGTTGATCCAAATGGCTGGAAACGACCTTCAAGGATTGACGACTGCGCCAAACTCTGTCACGTCAATATTTGACAGGAACGACCTCCAATGGTGGACAGCTGGCGGCTACGGGATTGTAGAAGGATGCGCTCGTTGAGGAAACGGGCGTGGACGCTGTACGATACCGTGAATCTAACTCACGAATATCGTCCGCGTGATTGACGATATTTTAACTAGCGAAAACGGGCGTGGACGCTGTGCGATCCCGTGAATTTATCTCGCGAATATCGTCCGCGTGGTTGACGATATTTTGATTCGAGAAAACGGACGTGGATGCTGCGGAGCTTGCTATGCGAGCAAGTCTATCACTATCACGCACGTACGCGAACACGTTGAAACAGGAAATTGAATAAGGAATACTATTCGCGAACTTTCCAGTGAGAACTCTATCTCTAACTAACAACGTATCACTTCAAACTACGAAGTTAGGAGCAAGGAAATAATAATTGGGATTTAGATTGACTCTGGTAAAACAAAGTATATTATAAACGTAAAAGAATACAACGGTAAAGATGCTTATTATTAACGAAATCGAAATACGTACTAAGTACGAAATATGAAACGCAATAAAAATGTTTAATTGAATAAACGAAGTAATATTTGAATTAAACGAATAAGAATACGATATTACTGAATGGTATTAGGGACTGTGTCTAAACAGTATGGATTTGGGAAGATTGTGTCTAAACAATCTGGATTTGGAAAGACTATGTCTAAATAGTCTGGATTTGGAAGATTGACGAAAACTCGACTGACCCACTCGGGTCCCCGGAGAGGACTGTGGAAAATCGAACGTTCGTCGACGAATAACGTTCGTCCGAAAAATGCTGACTTCGCAAAAGGGGACCGTGTCCTCTTTGTGCCGGTCTTCGTCGTAAACAGCGCGATGGCCGCCGCACTAGAGTCAGCAGTTTTCGTTCCCAGTGGTGCAGGACTCGAAAATTAAGTGGTAACCATTGGCGTACCTATTTATTTATTTAAATAAATTGGGACTTAGAATATTTTCGAGCGCTTGCCCTTGCAAGGCGTTTCGATGTAAATTTTATATGTCATATGATTAGTTGACATCATTTGTCGACCGATCATATGTTTGAAAATATTCTAAGTACTTTTGAAAATTACCAAAAATCGAAATTTTGGTAAAGTCTAAACAAACGCGAATTGAGAACATAACCTACAAATTTTTAGGTTAGTTTCATGATTTTCGCTCACGAGTCCAATGGTATTTCAATCTTCGAGTTTGGGCCATTTTTGGCTATTTTAGGATTTTGACAGATTTTGGATTTTAGGTTATGTTGATGGATTTCAATCAGATGTACGTGGTGTTAAGGATTCATTGTTATGAAGGATTTTTAGGAGTTTTGGAATCTTTAAAGGGGAACGCTCGCTCTTATGTATCTAATTTTACATGTAGTCTTAAAGCTAACGTCGGAGGTGCGACCGACGTCACAGTAGAAATGAATGGTTTTTGGAGTCTGCAATAAATTTTAGGTTATAATGTTTTACTCGATATATGGTTTCGATAGTAAATTTGTGCAGGAAGAGTGTTAGGTCCGATGACGTAGTGCGTAGTTATAAGACTATATAATCATGTATTATCATATATATATATATATATATATTGCTAGCAATAAGTACACACCCATTGTAACACGAACATAATAGTTATAAGTGCATGTTACCGTCGTGCGTAAGCGATCCACGCACCGCCTATTCTCCGCTCTATCTTTCATTTTCCTTTCCCATTCCACTCATAAATCTTATTCCAAACCCAATCCCGTCAACTGTCCCTGTTGCCACGCGACGTTCGGTAGTACGTCATCGCGCCAGCGATCCCTACTCCTCGCGTTAGCGCTCCCTGACCTGCCAACCATTCCCACTCCTAATTACCCACTCCATTGACACCTCCCAAATCTAAGGAGCTCAATGGAGCATCCCATTCTTTTTAGCAGTTCCATTCCGGACTCCACCTGGAGTCATCCCCTCTCTTCTAAATCTCGCGTTCTAGTTCTTGCGTTATTAACATTAAGTATTCTGTGTAGCCTTCAACGGCATATTCCTTCAGTTCCTTTTTATTAAAGTTCACATTTTGCATTTAAATCGACCTCTAATTATTCCGACTCCCTACCACTCGTCGTATGTGGTATCGAATCCTTCGTTGCATTCTTCACACAGATTCTTTATATATTGTGTGACAGAGCCCATCAGGTAGCTCGGTACAATCTACGGATTCTGTGTGAAGCCAGCTATTGTTTCTACTAACGTAAATTCACGCTTGTTACCCGCACGATACCATGTCACGTCCGTCACTGTGTTTTTGTTACAGGTACCAAGAGAGAGAAAAGGATGGCACTCAAGAACAGTGACAGACGGACGGTGGATATATGAAAAGTAATTGAGGAGTGGTCTTTCGTGCCGAGACAGCCGCGGGCTGTCATATGCACTAGGACAACCGATATTGCTATGGATGCAGTCAAGAAGAGAACGTCCGACGCGGTTACAAGAAGTGTCCGACAAGAATCACGCGCGAGATGATGCAACGAAAACGGTGAGTTTACAGGATTCAGCAATTATACAAGACATTATACGACTCACCGCAATGCTGTATTAACGCCTAATAATATTGTTGCAGCAGGAACTGGCGGTACTGGCAGTAGGTGTCGTACATCGGGTCTTCTATACAGGTGTCCTCGAGGTGAGGGAGGCTCGGCAGCGGATCCACGGGCTGGTGCTGTTTGACGCTGGTGGTCCTTGGTGCGGAGCGTAGAATGACACGGTGATGTGTCGGCAGAGTGACATCACTGACGATACGGCAACGGACCCTGGGGACGATGATCGTGTCTCGGCTGTCGTCGTCGGCTATGTCGATTACCTCAGGACGATCGACCGGATGTAGAACTGGCGTCGGAGCTCGCGAGAGGTCCGCGTGGTTGACCTCTTTAGGAAGGTTGCAAGGGCAACCGTATACAGAAACGTAATCGGACGCGTCACACGGAATGTGCTCGGTGGTTCCCAGAAGTTCGGTCCACTCGGTAGTGGCAATGATTTGATCGAGCACCGCTTTATTTCTCAACGCGCGTCTCAATTTAGCAAGTTGATACTTGCGTCCCGCTCGACGTGGGCGTCGCATGGGTAAGGAATAGTAATGATGGAATATTAATAATATAATGAAAATGAACTTCCACTTGTTATTAACCTTTTTGGTAGTTAACTCGCTTCACGTCTATAGTGGCGGCTCAGCGTTTCCACTGCGCTCTTTAGACCAATTCTAGACGTGGCACGAGAACTTCTCTATGACTCGCTTCAAATTCCTTATTGGCGGCTCAGCGTTTCCACTGCGCACTTTAGACCAAGTCCGGATATGTCACGAGTTTAATATATTCGATGCAAGAACTGAATTGGAAGATGGTGTTGAACTAACACAAGAATAACAAGATCGAAACACTGGTATAACAACGATATATTAAATAAGAACTGGTAAGTACACTGGTATACAATATGTAAGTAATATTATAATAGGAGTAGTAATTGGATTAATGAATAATGGATATAGTAATATGTTGTAGGAATAATGTATGAGTTGAGTTGAGTTGAGTTAGAATTGGAATTGGAATTGGAATTAGGAGTGAAGGATCGACACACTTCACTTTCGCGGAGCTAGACTGAACACGTCTGCTCTTGAAGCCGGACTGGCGGCTGAGGCCAGGTAGGCACGTCTGTGCGAGTCGCTGGCTGAAGGCGGACTGCTCGAGTCGCGAGATGGAGGCGGACTGATGCAAGCGCCTGCTCTGCCTTGCCTCCTTCGTTCGGAGTGGGGATAGCTGACGCTGCAGTCTCTTTGTTCTTCAGTCGTCGGAGTGGGAGAACCGCTGACGCAGCAGCGTCTTCGCTCCCGGGGACTGCACGTGCATTTCTGCTGACGCTGCAGTCTCGTGGCTGTCCTATTGCCCTCTACGAGCGTGGGACTGCTGATGCAGCAGTCTTTGGACTTCTCGACGTTTCTAGAAGCTTCTAGATGCTTCCAGAGTGATGCAATACTTTATTGCATTATGTGTCGTGGTGATGGGTTGAAACTGAGGTAAGGTGTTGATCAAGGTGAAGTTATGGTGATGGGTAGAGACGGAGATAAGGATTAGAACAATAGAATAAATGAGATCTTAATATTATGTTCTTATGTCTAGGGGACGGTGTATGGATCTTATGTAGATCAGACCTTGTATACATAGTGTGTGTACAAGGCCAACGTCGTACATCGGACGACGTAACACCTCCCAACGCGGAAAAGAAATTTCTTACAAGGAAGAAATTTCTCGCTCAACACTCGACCACACACTCATTCATGCGATGCATCGTCCGGGGGTACTCCGCGCAGGGAGCACAGTTCTCGGCGAGTATTTCCTATATTTGTACGAAACACTGGTCGCACTGAAATGTTGTCGGTGTCGGCACGTGGGGCTGGGGCTGGTTTTGTAATGTCCGACAAGTCGTATTCGCAATGTTCATTTTTCGACTGTCTTTTCTCGGGGTTTAGGGTGGGTGGGGAATCACTTTGTTCACTAATACTTTCACTTGCACTTTTCTGTAACTGACTGTATATTTTAATTGTTAGGTTCGGCTGTTCCGTCCTGGTCGGGATCCGCATTGTGGTCCCTGATGTCTGCAGCTATGTGTACCTTTGATGGCACCGTCCAGTCATCTTCGTCTGAAGTGGCGTCACTATCGCTGGTTTGGAGGTCTTCCGAGTCGGAGTCAGAGTCGAAGTCAGTGTCGGAGTCGGAATTGGATTCAGAGTCGAAACTGAATTCTTCGATAACTGGCCTACGGCTGTGAGGGAAATCTGTCCTGGATCGCATACGTGCTATTTGGTAAGCGCATGGAGCACAGTCCCAGACTGGCTTTTCATCACAGATGTTCTCTTTGCATTGTTCACATGTGTTGTACATGCCGTACATTCTAACGTGATCGAAGCGTTCCGTTCTTCCTATCTTAGCAGGGAGACTGCATGTGCAGCATAATTGTTTTCCCTCGGAGGTTATGTAGATTGTTCCCGTGAAACAGATTACTTGGAGGTAGTTCTGTAGATACCTCTTGGCTCTACGGTCTGATGTCCTATGGATCTTGCCTTGTTTGCACATCTTGTTAGGTTGTCCCGCTTGGATGCTGCTGTCGTGACGGTTCGTAGCGTACTGACGGTCTTTCGTCAAGTTGCTAGTGTCGTCATTACTTTGGTATTGCCTGTATCTCATCAGGGAGGTGGGGGCTACTGAGAACGGGCAGGGTTCTTTCCTTATCTTCTTCCAGATGAGTGTCACGTTTCGCTGACGCGGGGTTTGCGTTGGATTATTCGGCGCACGCTTGAGTTTGTTTGCATGTACAATCTTAAAATGGTTCCCTACTTTAATTTTTACATTGTTTGAGTCTAAGATGTCGCAAATTTCGTGAGGACCCGTATATTGCGCATCGAATTTGCCCTTGCAGGGTTCTTTGAGTAGGAATACCTGTTCTATATCTTCCGGTGGTCGAAGGAGATTTTGCCGACGCTGGGCTTCGAATTTCGCTCGCTTATTCTCATAGGGGTATCCGTTATCGCGAGGGTACATGGATTTATATTTCATTCTTGCTGACGCGTATTTCGCCGTAGCGCAGAGATTAATTTTATCGTATTCGTTTCGCTTCGCATGGCAACGTGCAGATGGAAGTTGAAAGGAATCGAGTTTCTGTGGATCATCAAAGATATGATTTTGAAGTAAGTTAAGAAGTTCTTTTACTCTGGAGGCTTTGATATCCTTCTCTGGTTTAGAACTGTCGCTGGATTTATTGTGCAATATAGAACAGACCTGCTTACATATGGGTCTTGAAGATCTTTGATTGTCGTAAGAATGGAGTTGGTCTTGGAATTGATCGGGCTGGTTACCGGAGTTAGAATAAGGATCGGGCTGGTTACCGGAGTTAGTATAAGAATCGGGCTGGTTACCGGAGTTAGTATGAGAATCGGGCTGGTTACCGGAGTTAGTATAAGAATCGGGCTGGTTACCGGAGTTAGTATGAGAATCGGGCTGGTTACCGGAGTTAGTAATGTCGGGATGGTTACCGAATGCGTCGGGATGATACCCGGAATTAGAAAGGTCGGGATGGTTACTGAATGCGTCGGGATAGTTCCCGGAATTAGAAAGGTCGGGATGGTTACCGAATGCGTCGGGATAGTACCCGGAATTAGAAAGGTCGGGATGGTTACCGAATACGTCGGGATGATACCCGGAATTAGAAAGGTCGGAAGAGTACGACTCGATTTCTTCCATCTCCAATGGGGGCAATCGAAATGAAACTCTTTCCGACGAGGTGTTAAAACACCGGAGGCTCGCTTTGCCTTTACGATTGGTGACGACGCAGTCACCCAGGAATACATCCGGCGCTACGTTAACACGGCGGATATATCCCTGTTTAGGTCCTTCGACGTCGACCGCTATGCACGCAACGGTACGAGGTTCGAGGACGACTTCTTCGGATTTCAGAGGAGTCTTTGTTCGGACTCGATCCTCACGCTCCACGATCCGACTTCTCGCAGTGTACTCCGATATCTCTCGAGTCTCCTCCGATTCCGGCCGGCTTTTCACGGCGTTTTTCTCTAGGGAGCACTCGATCGAATCCCGAGGAGGCATTGAAATAACCTCCGTCACCGGAGCTCTGCAAGGTCTGACCGCGGGTGCACGAGGATTTGAGGAAGACACTCGAACGTTCCCTGCCGAATGTTCCTCACGCTTGACGGCTGGAGTTTTAACGAGATCGTTGGTCATAGACGAAGGCATTGAAATAACCTCTGCTGCCAATTTATCGCGAGGCTCAGCCGTGGGCGCGCAAGGGTTCGAGAAGGGAACCCGAATGTTTCCTATCGTTATGGATTGATTCGCAAAGGAGATTTCGGCTCCTGTTCTGAAGAAGGGAGAACCGAGGATTCCGTCGATGTTAATTGGGAAGTTTTCTTCCAAGACATGAAATTCGATAGGGTTTTGACCCTGTAAGTATATTTTAATTTGACCGAGAGTTGGAATGGATCCCTCGGTTATTCCTTGGACTTCTATAGTGTTCGTATGATCTATAGGTAGATTTGGTTCTAGACTTGACGCACGAATTAAGTTGATCTCCGAACCCGTGTCTAACAAAAATTCACACTTCTTTTGTAATTGAGGGGCGGAGATTTTTACGCGCGGAATTGGTGAGTCTGCAGCAAGATTTACTGCTGAGACGAATCGTCGGACTGGTCGTTCGTCCGGATAGTTGTTTGGGTGCGGGCTGTAGTTTGAGTTGAAGATGCGGCCTCCCGCCTTGGGTTGGCTTCGGTCGGGAGGCCGGACTCGTTTCCCGACCTCCTATTATTATTAAAAGCGCGCTTACGGCACTCGTGAATATCGTGCCCGGGGGTTTTGCAGTAGTTGCAAAATTTGTTAGGGCTTGAGGGGCGATCTGTGCGACCATCGCGGTACGTGTTTTGGTCGCGAGGATTGTTTTCCCATCGCCGTTGCGGCGTCGGGGAGCGATAAGAGTCCCGGTTTAAGTTTCTCGAGGACTGCTGAGACGAGTCCGGTCTGTTATCGCGGCGTTCTTGAGTTCGCTCTGGAATGTCACGAGCGGACTCGTACGTGGAACGCGGGCGATACGGCCGGTTATCAGAGAAGCTGACTCGTTTTTCTTCGCGGATCAGTTCTCGTCGACGAGTCTGGTCTGACTCATACTGCCTGTAAGCAGAGATGGCTGCTTCGAAAACAGTGGCAGGATTTCGCGAAGGGCAATGAAGCACTTCGGCACGCAGCTGGGGAAGGAGACCTCGTAGAAAACAATCTACTACGAAGCGATCCAGCTCTTCGTAATCAAGGCCAATATCTGTGGCATCTTGAATCGCGGTTCGAAGGTCTTTAACGCGATTGATGAAGTCTAGGATGTGCTCGTTTGGAGCTTGGAGTACACTCGCGAGATCGCCACGGTACTGGTCCACGAATTTGTATGGGCCCAGTACTGTTCGTAATTTCTCGCATAGTGCAGAAATTGTGAATATGTGCTGGCCTTCTATAGCGGCATAAGCACGATCGTGGAGTTTATTGCAGAGCAATTTCGTGAGGGCACGCTCTGCAGTGGCCGGTACGGTGTCACGCGCGCGTTTGCATGCACGTATGAATTGCAGGACGGAAGACGAAGTTCCGTCGAATCTAGGGACAAGCTCGGCGGCTTGTTTTAGAGCGAAATTGCCAGTAGGTTCATACTGTGGGATTTCGCGTGGCTCTGGCGGTGAAGGTTCCCGCATATTATAGACGTTACTAGGGCCTGGTGTAGGCGATTGTTGACGTAGGGTTTGACTCGTGATTTGGATGTTATGAAGCTCTTTTCGTATTTCGTCGAGCATATTCTTTTGGTTTTGTGCGTCTTCTTCATATTTGAGACGCAATTTGGCAATAAAATCAGTTTCCTCTTTGAGATATTGCTCTCTACGGGCGAGGTCTTGCGCATAAAGGAGTAGTTCTTCCTCGGTCATTGGAGGAAGGTCTGCGTTAGGATCTGCTCGGAGATCCTTTTGAGATCGCGTGATTGGGCGAGACATTTTGAAAGATATAAATGGGATTTAAGAAATGTGAACTTCGTACTGACACGCGTCGGGGCTTATTAATGCAAATATCGGCGACCACTTCGATGTCCTACCGACTGCGCCAAATTTGTCACGTCCGTCACTGTGTTTTTGTTACAGGTACCAAGAGAGAGAAAAGGATGGCACTCAAGAACAGTGACAGACGGACGGTGGATATATGAAAAGTAATTGAGGAGTGGTCTTTCGTGCCGAGACAGCCGCGGGCTGTCATATGCACTAGGACAACCGATATTGCTATGGATGCAGTCAAGAAGAGAACGTCCGACGCGGTTACAAGAAGTGTCCGACAAGAATCACGCGCGAGATGATGCAACGAAAACGGTGAGTTTACAGGATTCAGCAATTATACAAGACATTATACGACTCACCGCAATGCTGTATTAACGCCTAATAATATTGTTGCAGCAGGAACTGGCGGTACTGGCAGTAGGTGTCGTACATCGGGTCTTCTATACAGGTGTCCTCGAGGTGAGGGAGGCTCGGCAGCGGATCCACGGGCTGGTGCTGTTTGACGCTGGTGGTCCTTGGTGCGGAGCGTAGAATGACACGGTGATGTGTCGGCAGAGTGACATCACTGACGATACGGCAACGGACCCTGGGGACGATGATCGTGTCTCGGCTGTCGTCGTCGGCTATGTCGATTACCTCAGGACGATCGACCGGATGTAGAACTGGCGTCGGAGCTCGCGAGAGGTCCGCGTGGTTGACCTCTTTAGGAAGGTTGCAAGGGCAACCGTATACAGAAACGTAATCGGACGCGTCACACGGAATGTGCTCGGTGGTTCCCAGAAGTTCGGTCCACTCGGTAGTGGCAATGATTTGATCGAGCACCGCTTTATTTCTCAACGCGCGTCTCAATTTAGCAAGTTGATACTTGCGTCCCGCTCGACGTGGGCGTCGCATGGGTAAGGAATAGTAATGATGGAATATTAATAATATAATGAAAATGAACTTCCACTTGTTATTAACCTTTTTGGTAGTTAACTCGCTTCACGTCTATAGTGGCGGCTCAGCGTTTCCACTGCGCTCTTTAGACCAATTCTAGACGTGGCACGAGAACTTCTCTATGACTCGCTTCAAATTCCTTATTGGCGGCTCAGCGTTTCCACTGCGCACTTTAGACCAAGTCCGGATATGTCACGAGTTTAATATATTCGATGCAAGAACTGAATTGGAAGATGGTGTTGAACTAACACAAGAATAACAAGATCGAAACACTGGTATAACAACGATATATTAAATAAGAACTGGTAAGTACACTGGTATACAATATGTAAGTAATATTATAATAGGAGTAGTAATTGGATTAATGAATAATGGATATAGTAATATGTTGTAGGAATAATGTATGAGTTGAGTTGAGTTGAGTTAGAATTGGAATTGGAATTGGAATTAGGAGTGAAGGATCGACACACTTCACTTTCGCGGAGCTAGACTGAACACGTCTGCTCTTGAAGCCGGACTGGCGGCTGAGGCCAGGTAGGCACGTCTGTGCGAGTCGCTGGCTGAAGGCGGACTGCTCGAGTCGCGAGATGGAGGCGGACTGATGCAAGCGCCTGCTCTGCCTTGCCTCCTTCGTTCGGAGTGGGGATAGCTGACGCTGCAGTCTCTTTGTTCTTCAGTCGTCGGAGTGGGAGAACCGCTGACGCAGCAGCGTCTTCGCTCCCGGGGACTGCACGTGCATTTCTGCTGACGCTGCAGTCTCGTGGCTGTCCTATTGCCCTCTACGAGCGTGGGACTGCTGATGCAGCAGTCTTTGGACTTCTCGACGTTTCTAGAAGCTTCTAGATGCTTCCAGAGTGATGCAATACTTTATTGCATTATGTGTCGTGGTGATGGGTTGAAACTGAGGTAAGGTGTTGATCAAGGTGAAGTTATGGTGATGGGTAGAGACGGAGATAAGGATTAGAACAATAGAATAAATGAGATCTTAATATTATGTTCTTATGTCTAGGGGACGGTGTATGGATCTTATGTAGATCAGACCTTGTATACATAGTGTGTGTACAAGGCCAACGTCGTACATCGGACGACGTAACAACCACATGCCTCGTCGCGCCGGGCGTAAATACCAATTGAAGAAGCTCCTCCGCGACTACTTCCGCGAAGAGGCCGTCAAAGACGAATTCACTAGAGTCATCGGTGTGCGCGGAGTTCCGATAATCATTCGCGATACGACATTCAAGGGGAAAGTTCGCATCGTTCCGATCCAGAAGGAGCAGATTCCTTGGAGGGCACCTGTTCGACTTTCGCTGCAGCCTATCGATCTCGTCAGAGATCGATCCTCTTATCAGTCAGCTGAGCACGCTGCCTACCCGGCTCCCCAAGACTAACGAAGGCTGGGGGATTCATATTACGAGAACGGCGACCAGTATCGCTGTTGACTAGGTCAGGGTCCGGCCCTCGACCTCGCTCGAGACCGATCTTCTAATCTGCCGGCCGAGCGCGTGGCACGCCCGACTCACCCAGGGCGAACGGAGCCCGGAAGGATCATCTTACGAGAGCGGCGGCTAGTATAGTTATTGTCTAGGTCAAGATCCGGTGAGTGCTATCTGTAAACTGTAGGGAACCCGTAGCGTCGTGACCCGAGTTAGACACGGTTAGACTCGCCGTGTGGACTCAAAAGCTGAGTTAATTATTAGCGTCTTGATCCGCGAGCTCCTTTGTTGTTTTAAGCAACAAATTTAGATCGCGGGACGTAACAAAGAGTACATTAATTATATGTAGATATAACACGTGCCACGGAAAAATGAGTAGATTGTTCGATTTTTAATATTAATGTGATTTTGAATTAAAATATTGATAACGAAGAGCGAAGGACTACAAAATTACACGAATGTATAGAATTGATTTCACAGCTCCCGAATAATTCTGTGTGAAAAAGATAATTTAGATAAGTATTTTTTGCCTATAAAATATAATAATTTTTCTGAGTAATGAATACGATACTTTGTGATTTTTTATATTTTTCTTTTACATGTGGTGTACAAAGCAGATCTACTAGCAGAACTATTTTAATTGGAACGCGCGGTCAGATCCTGATTATTGCAAGAAAAATGTTCTCACGGTGAGTAATATGTAACTTGTGATCTTGAAAACCATTATATTCTTAGATAGAAAGCATTAATAATTGAAGTTTATACACGACATATATGATCGTGCTTTATACAATCTTTTTTAAACCAGTTAATCAGCGTGTAATGTCACAGCAGCGTTTAGAATGATAACTGTAAATGTATACTGAATTTCCCCAATCAGATATACCTTCTTTGATATAGATATATAAACCCTTTTACTTGTCATTTTAACTACATAATATAATGTGAGAAGTAAACCTTGCGGTTGAGTTTTAATTCTTGTATTTTAAATTATCATAACCGCTCCGTAATTTGTGCGTGCCAATGTATGAAATAAGTAAAGGAAAGTAAGTAGATATAGAAAGTAAGAAAGCATGTATGTAATAATTAAAGGAAAGATTAAATAAGCAGTGCTGGGTAGAATTCAAATGTATTTGTAGAATTATAATATGTAGATACGTACATAAGTTTCTATAACAATAAAAAATGGGAATATAGTAATCTCAACTCTAAACAGTTCTGTTAAAATATATAAGTTTATGAAAGAAGAGTACATCAATTAAATGTAAATATAAGACATGCAACGGAATTCGTAGATTATTAAATTTTTGAAATTAATGTGATTGCGAATTAAAATAGTGACAACGAAGAGCGAAGGACTGAAAAATTACACGAATATGTAGAATTGCTTTCACAGCTCCTGAATAATTCTGTGTGAAAAAGATAAATTAGATAAGTATTTTTTGCCTATAAAATATAATAATTTTTCTGAGTAATGAATACGATACTTTTTGATTTTTTATATTTTTCTTTTACATGTGGTGTACGAAGCAGAATTACTAGCTGAACAATTTTAATTGGAACACACGGTCAGATCCTGATTATTGCAATGACAATGTTCTAACGGTGAGTAATATGTAGCTTGTGATCTTGAAAACCATTATATTCTTAGATAGAAAGCATTAATAATTGAAGTTTATACACGACATATATGATCGTGCTTTATACAATCTTTTTTAAACCAGTTAATCAGCGTGTAATGTCACAGCAGCGTTTAGAATGATAACTGTAAATGTATACTGAATTTCCCCAATCAGATGTACCTTCTTTGATATAGATACATAATCCCTTTTACTTGTCATTTTAACTACATAATATAATGTGAGAAGTAAGCCTTGCGGTTGAGTTTTAATTCTTGTATTTTAAATTATCATAACCGCTCCGTAATTTGTGCGTGCCAATGTATGAAATAAGTAAAGGAAAGTAAGTAGATATAGAAAGTAAGAAAGCATGCATGTAATAATTAAAGGAAAGATTAAATAAACAGTGCTGGGTAGAATTCAAATATATTTGTAGAATTATAATATGTAGATACGTACATAAGTTTCTATAACAATAAAAAATGGGAATATTGTAAACTCGACTCTTAACAGTTCTGTTTTTTTTTCATTTATAAATACTTGTTTATAAAGTAAACAATCTGGTTCGTGGATTTCGAATGTGGTGTAAGCTTTGGTCTTTGTAAGTTTGACATACGTGGAATTGCAACCACGTTGTCATAATGTCGTGTTATCTGTGTTTGATCTGAAGTGCCAAATGTTTGTTAGGAATTCTTGTGATGGGTCTGTCGCATGTACCGGGACCAATTAATGTTTGAAGTGTAGAAATGAATGGTTTTTGGAGTCTGCAATAAATTTTAGGTTATAATGTTTTACTCGATATATGGTTTCGATAGTAAATTTGTGCAGGAAGAGTGTTACGTCCGATGACGTAGTGCGTAGTTATAAGACTATATAATCATGTATTATCATATATATATATATATATATATATTGCTAGCAATAAGTACACACCCATTGTAACACGAACATAATAGTTATAAGTGCATGTTACCGTCGTGCGTAAGCGATCCACGCACCGCCTATTCTCCGCTCTATCTTTCATTTTCCTTTCCCATTCCACTCATAAATCTTATTCCAAACCCAATCCCGTCAACTGTCCCTGTTGCCACGCGACGTTCGGTAGTACGTCATCGCGCCAGCGATCCCTACTCCTCGCGTTAGCGCTCCCTGACCTGCCAACCATTCCCACTCCTAATTACCCACTCCATTGACACCTCCCAAATCTAAGGAACTCAATGGAGCATCCCATTCTTTTTAGCAGTTCCATTCCGGACTCCACCTGGAGTCATCCCCTCTCTTCTAAATCTCGCGTTCTAGTTCTTGCGTTATTAACATTAAGTATTCTGTGTAGCCTTCAACGGCATATTCCTTCAGTTCCTTTTTATTAAAGTTCACATTTTGCATTTAAATCGACCTCTAATTATTCCGACTCCCTAACACTCGTCGTATGTGGTATCGAATCCTTCGTTGCATTCTTCACACAGATTCTTTATATATTGTGTGACAGAGCCCATCAGGTAGCTCGGTACAATCTACGGATTCTGTGTGAAGCCAGCTATTGTTTCTACTAACGTAAATTCACGCTTGTTACTCGCACGATACCACATGCCTCGTCGCGCCGGGCGTAAATACCAATTGAAGAAGCTCCTCCGCGACTACTTCCGCGAAGAGGCCGTCAAAGACGAATTCACTAGAGTCATCGGTGTGCGCGGAGTTCCGATAATCATTCGCGATACGACATTCACAGGGAAAGTTCGCATCGTTCCGATCCAGAAGGAGCAGATTCCTTGGAGGGCACCTGTTCGACTTTCGCTGTAGCCTATCGATCTCGTCAGAGATCGATCCTCTTATCAGTCAGCTGAGCACGCTGCCTACCCGGCTCAACAAGACTAACGAAGGCTGGGGGATTCATATTACGAGAACGGCGACCAGTATCGCTGTTGACTAGGTCAGGGTCCGGCCCTCGACCTCGCTCGAGACCGATCTTCTTATCTGCCGGCCGAGCGCGTGGCACGCCCGACTCACCCAGGGCGAACGGAGCCCGGAAGGATCATCTTACGAGAGCGGCGGCTAGTATAGTTATTGTCTAGGTCAAGATCCGGTGAGTGCTATCTGTAAACTGTAGGGAACCCGTAGCGTCGTGACCCGAGTTAGACACGGTTAGACTCGCCGTGTGGACTCAAAAGCTGAGTTAATTATTAGCGTCTTGATCCGCGAGCTCCTTTGTTGTTTTAAGCAACAAATTTAGATCGCGGGACGTAACAAAGAGTACATTAATTATATGTAGATATAACACGTGCCACGGAAAAATGAGTAGATTGTTCGATTTTTAATATTAATGTGATTTTGAATTAAAATATTGACAACGAAGAGCGAAGGACTACAAAATTACACGAATGTATAGAATTGATTTCACAGCTCCCGAATAATTCTGTGTGAAAAAGATAATTTAGATAAGTATTTTTTGCCTATAAAATATAATAATTTTTCTGAGTAATGAATACGATACTTTGTGATTTTTTATATTTTTCTTTTACATGTGGTGTACAAAGCAGATCTACTAGCAGAACTATTTTAATTGGAACGCGCGGTCAGATCCTGATTATTGCAAGAAAAATGTTCTCACGGTGAGTAATATGTAACTTGTGATCTTGAAAACCATTATATTCTTAGATAGAAAGCATTAATAATTGAAGTTTATACACGACATATATGATCGTGCTTTATACAATCTTTTTTAAACCAGTTAATCAGCGTGTAATGTCACAGCAGCGTTTAGAATGATAACTGTAAATGTATACTGAATTTCCCCAATCAGATGTACCTTCTTTGATATAGATATATAAACCCTTTTACTTGTCATTTTAACTACATAATATAATGTGAGAAGTAAACCTTGCGGTTGAGTTTTAATTCTTGTATTTTAAATTATCATAACCGCTCCGTAATTTGTGCGTGCCAATGTATGAAATAAGTAAAGGAAAGTAAGTAGATATAGAAAGTAAGAAAGCATGTATGTAATAATTAAAGGAAAGATTAAATAAGCAGTGCTGGGTAGAATTCAAATGTATTTGTAGAATTATAATATGTAGATACGTACATAAGTTTCTATAACAATAAAAAATGGGAATATAGTAATCTCAACTCTAAACAGTTCTGTTAAAATATATAAGTTTATGAAAGAAGAGTACATCAATTAAATGTAAATATAAGTGTCACGTCCTGGCGGGGCTATAAAAGCAAGAGAAGAGAATACCGCGGCCCGGCTACTCTACTCTTCCACTGACTGACATTTAATAAAAGTGTTGGTCTTTTTATCAACAGACTAGGACCCGATGCCGACACCTGCATGCAGTCTTACACAGATGAAAGATGCACGCGACCCTGAAACATACGCGATAATATGTTCCACTTACTTTTACGCTTCGCTTGTTTGTCGATTGACACGAGACATGAATTCGCAACGGATGAAGCTACGGTTGCGCTGATGGCCTTGAATACGGTCCGCTCTGCTTGACAGGCGTTGATCCAAATGGCTGGAAACGACCTTCAAGGATTGACGACTGCGCCAAACTCTGTCACGTCAATATTTGACAGGAACGACCTCCAATGATTGACAGCTGGCTGCTACGGTGTTGTAGACGGATGCGCTCGTTGAGGAAACGGGCGTGGACGCTGTACGATACCGTGAATCTAACTCACGAATATCGTCCACGTGATTGACGATATTTTAATTAGCGAAAACGGGCGTGGACGCTGTGCGATCCCGTGAATTTATCTCGCGAATATCGTCCGCGTGGTTGACGATATTTTGATTCGAGAAAACGGACGTGGATGCTGCGGAGCTTGCTATGCGAGCAAGTCTATCACTATCACGCACGTACGCGAACACGTTGAAACAGGAAATTGAATAAGGAATACTATTCGCGAACTTTCCAGTGAGAACTCTATCTCTAACTAACAACGTGTCACTTCAAACTACGAAGTTAGGAGCAAGGAAATAATAATTGGGATTTAGATTAACTCTGGTAAAACAAAGTATATTATAAACGTAAAAGAATACAAAGGTAAAGATGCTTATTATTAACGAAATCGAAATACGTACTAAGTACGAAATATGAAACGCAATAAAAATGTTTAATTGAATAAACGAAGTAATATTTGAATTAAACGAATAAGAATACGATATTACTGAATGGTATTAGGGACTGTGTCTAAACAGTATGGATTTGGGAAGATTGTGTCTAAACAATCTGGATTTGGAAAGACTATGTCTAAATAGTCTGGACTTGGAAGATTGACGAAAACTCGACTGACCCACTCGGGTCCCCGGAGAGGACTGTGGAGAATCGAACGTTCGTCGACGAATAACGTTCGTCCGAAAAATGCTGACTTCGCAAAAGGGGACCGTGTCCTCTTTGTGCCGGTCTTCGTCGTAAACAGCGCGATGGCCGCCGCACTAGAGTCAGCAGTTTTCGTTCCCAGTGGTGCAGGACTCGAAAATTAAGTGGTAACCATTGGCGTACCTATTTATTTATTTAAATAAATTGGGACTTAGAATATTTTCGAGCGCTTGCTTTTGCAAGGCGTTTCGATGTAAATTTTATATGTCATATGATTAGTTGACATCATTTGTCGACCGATCATATGTTTGAAAATATTCTAAGTACTTTTGAAAATTACCAAAAATCGAAATTTTGGTAAAGTCTAAACAAACGCGAATTGAGAACATAACCTACAAATTTTTAGGTTAGTTTCATGATTTTCGCTCACGAGTCCAATGATATTTCAATCTTCGAGTTTGGGCCATTTTTGGCTATTTCAGGATTTTGACAGATTTTGGATTTTAGGTTATGTTGATGGATTTCAATCAGATGTACGTGGTGTTAAGGATTCATTGTTATGAAGGATTTTTAGGAGTTTTGGAATCTTTAAAGGGGAACGCTCGCTCTTATGTATCTAATTTTACATGTAGTCTTAAAGCTAACGTCGGAGGTGCGACCGACGTCACACCTCCCCCCTTAGAGAAGAGATTTCACGCAGTGGAATCTCTGCCTCTGGGTGGCGGTAGACAGGATGCACTGAAATGTCATCCCTGTCTCGCAACGCTGGGTCAAGGGAATCGCAAATTAACGTTCGTTTCGTCAAGGGAGGACGGGTTCGGAATTCTCCGACACTGGCACTATTACTAGCTTTGTCCTCGATGGCCGCTGAAGTCTTGTTGTCCCTCTGCTTCATGAATATAAAGAACCGGGTCAGTGAACTCCAGATGGCGACAACGAGATGCAGGCTCCAGCCGTATAGTGAGTGTAATGCGATGCCGTTAACGATCGTACTGATGATTGTTTTGATCGTGCGGATCGCTACATACACTCCGATTATTCCAGCACTTATTGATCCGAATGTAGTGAATCCGGACCATAATTTCTGTGCTGTAGACTCCGCTATCTGCTGTAGGGAGTTTTCATCGAGCAGGTTGAACATATTGATATTTCCTGCTGCAAACTGTCTTCCCGTCGCACCCTGTGCGATTGAATTTATGACTGCTACCTTCTCTACAGGAAACATTATATGATCCTGTAGTTTGTCCAGGTCGTCTTGTGAATAAATGCCTCCCGTTGCCAAGTTCTTCGGATCTATGTATTTCCAGGTTGACTTGGTGAGGGGGTGGAGCTCCGAAGGAGTGATGGCCTCTGTCACGTCCGTCACTGTGTTTTTGTTACAGGTACCAGGAGAGAGAAAAGAGAACAGTGACAGACGGACGGTTGAGATATTATGATTAAAATGAGGAGTGGTCTTTCGTGCCGAGACAGCCGCGGGCTGTCATATGCACTAGGACAACCGATATTGCTATGGATGCAGTCAAGAAAAGAACGTCCGACGCGGTTACAAGAAGTGTCCCGACAAGAATCGCGCGCGAGAGGATGCAACGAGAACGGTGAGTTTACAGGATTCAACAATTATACAAGATATTATACGACTCACCGCAATGTTGTATTAACGCCTAATAATATTGTTGCAGCAGGAACTGGCGGTACTGACAGTAGGTGTCGTACATCGGATCTTCTATACAGATGTCCTCGAGGTGGGGAAGATCCGGCAGAGTTGCTGCTGCTCGGTTCGGGACGACGTTAGTGGCCTTGGATGCTGGCCGCAAGACGACACGTTGATGAGCTGGCAGAGGAACGTCACGGATGATTCGGCAACGGACCCTGGGAACGATGATCGTGTCTCGGCTGTCGTCGTCGTCGGCTATGTCGATCACCTCTGGACAATCAACCGGATGTAGAACTGGCGTCGGAGCTCGCGAGAGGTCCGCGTGGTTGACCTCTTTAGGAGGGTTGCAAGGGCAACCGTATACAGAAACGTAATCGGACGCGTCACACGGAATGTGCTCGGTGGTTCCCAGAAGTTCTGTCCACTCGGTAGTGGCAATGTTTAGATCGAGCACCGCTTTATTTCTCAACGCGCGTCTCAATTTAGCAAGTTGATACTTGCGTCCCGCTCGACGTGGGCGTCGCATGGGTAAGGAATAGTAATGATGGAATATTAATAATATAATGAAAATGAACTTCCACTTGTTATTAACCTTTTTGGTAGTTAACTCGCTTCACGTCTATAGTGGCGGCTCAGCGTTTCCACTGCGCACTTTAGACCAATTCTAGACGTGGCACGAGAACTTCTCTATGACTCGCTTCAAATTCCTTATTGGCGGCTCAGCGTTTCCACTGCGCACTTTAGACCAAGTCCGGATATGTCACGAGTTTAATATATTCGATGCAAGAACTGAATTGGAAGATGGTGTTGAGCTAACACAAGAATAACAAGATCGAAGCACTGGTATAACAACGATATATTAAATAAGAACTGGTAAGTACACTGGTATACAATATGTAAGTAGTATTATAATAGGAGTAGTAATTGGATTAATGAATAATGGATATTGTAATATGTTATAGGAATAATGTATGAGAATTAGGACTTGAGTTGAGTTGAGTTAGAGTTGGAATTGGAATTGGAATTAGGAGTGAAGGATCGACACACTTCACTATCGCGGAGCTAGACTGAACACGTCTGCTCTTGAAGTCGGAAGAAGCCGGACTGGCACGTCCGTGCGAGTCGCTCGCTTGGAGCGGACCGTTCGAGTCGCTGTCTGGAGGCGGACTGACGCAAGCGTCCGCTCTGCCTTGCCTCCTTCGTTCGGAGTGGGGATAGCTGACGCTGCAGTCTCTTTGTTCTTCAGTCGTCGGAGTGGGAGAACCGCTGACGCAGCAGCGTCTTCGCTCCCGGGGACTGCACGTGCATTTCTGCTGACGCTGCAGTCTCGTGGCTGTCCTATTGCCCTCTACGAGCGTGGGACTGCTGATGCAGCAGTCTTGGACTTCTCGACGTTTCTAGAAGCTTCTAGATGCTTCCAGAGTGATGCAATACTTTATTGCATTATGTGTCGTGGTGATGGGTTGAAACTGAGGTAAGGTGTTGAACAAGGTGAAGTTATGGTGATGGGTAGAGACGGAGATAAGGATTAGAACAATAGAATAATGAGATCTTAATATTATGTTCTTATGTCTAGGGGACGGTGTATGGATCTTATGTAGATCAGACCTTGTATACATAGTGTGTGTACAAGGCCAACGTCGTACATCGGACGACGTAACACCTCCCAACGCGGAAAAGAAATTTCTTACATGGGAAAAATTTCTCGCTCAACACTCGCTTTCACATTCATTCATGCGACGCATCGTCCGGGGGTACTCCGCGCAGGGAGCACAGTTCTCGGCGAGTATTTCCTATATCTGTACGAAACACTGGTCGCACTGAAATGTTGTCGGTGTCGGCACGTGGGGCTGGGGCTGGTTTTATGCAATTTATTTCGCTTTGTTCATTTTGCATAGTTGGGTTTTGGGTGGGTGGGGAATCACTGGTGTCACTGTCACTTTTGTCTCAGGTGACGAGATTACGGCTTTGGCACAAACACTCTGCATCTCTAATTTGCTTGAGTATTGGTGTCTTCGTCCGAGGAAGAGGTGCTTGAGTTTTCGTCCTCTTCTTCGTCGTCCGTGAGAATTTCGCCTCTTTCTCTTCTTATTCTGGCAGTGTCTGTTGCTGCCCGATCCAGTGCGAGGAGGAAACTGCAGTGGATGCATTCCAATATTGGGGTTTCCCTCAATATGGGTTTTGTACACGCGTCGCATGCGTTCTTCCTTTTCCTTGTAAGAACGTGCGTGTATACGATGACCCTCCTGACTACCGCAGTGAGGCTGCAGGCAAGGCATAGTTCTCTGCCATTTAGGGAGATTCTGTGTCTGCCATTGTAGCAGAATATTCCCTGGTATCTGTAGATGAAGTCTCCGGCTTTGTTCGCCGATGGTCTCGCCGGTTGTAAGTGTCCGCACATGTTGATTGTGTTTGTGGATACTGGACACGATGTGGTAGGCGGCTGGGAACAGGCTGGGATTCTGGCTGTAGGAACTTCTTCGAAGTGCTGCTGTCGTTTGTTCTGTATCTTCCGGCGGTGGAAGGAGATTCTGTCGACGCTGGGTTTCGGATTTCGCTCGCTTATCGGTGTTGACCGGACGCGTGATTATCGCGGATTCTAATTTCGCGTCAGCGGAGGACTGTAATGAAATCTCCTGGGAGGGTTTCTTATCGCAAATCGCAGGAGACGCTACAATTATGGTTCGCGGGTTATTGCAAAGGTATAGTATAATACGAAATTTGTTTCTCCTTTTTGCTGACGCGTATTTTACAGACGTATAATTCCTAGATGGATGGAAATCGCTTTGCGGTGCACGGATACTTGACCGTTGAGACTGGAAGAGATCATGTCCCGGCGAAAAATCAGAGGTAGGTTTTTGAAATGAAATATAGACTCTCTTTGACTCTGATTTAGAAATTATCGCGGGATGATCTTTTATGATCGACTCGTATGCTCGGTCTATACGAGGTAGAGTTTTATGCTTTATTTTATGTAGACGTTCTGTCGTCTTTAGAGAATCAAAGGCGGGGACATTTCCTTTCAACCTAGACTCGGAATAGAAACAATCGGACTTGATACCGGAGCTTGTAGAATAAACCTTCATAGGTTTGAATTCGCGGGAGTCTTCTTTGGACTCTGGATTAAAATTGTCGGGATGGTTACCGAATACGTCGGGATGGTTACCGGAATTGAAAAGGTCGGGATGGTTACCGAATGCGTCGGGATGGTTACCGGAGTTAGAATAAGAATCGGGCTGGTTACCGGAGTTAGTAAGGTCGGGATGGTTACCGAAGTTAGAATAAGAATCGGGCTGGTTACCGGAGTTAGTAAGGTCGGGATGGTTACCGAATACGTCGGGACGATACCCGGAAGTAGAATGGTCGGGATGGTTACCGAATACGTCGGGATGGTTCCCGGAATTAGAAAGGTCGGGATGGTTACCGAATACGTCGGGATGGTTCCCGGAATTAGAAAGGTCGGGATGGTTACCGAATACGTCGGAATGGTTCCCGGAATTAGAAAGGTCGGGATGGTTACCGAATACGTCGGATAGTACCCGGAATTAGAAAGGTCGGAAGAGTACGACTCGATTTCTTCCATCTCCAATGGGGGCAATCGAAATGAAACTCTTTCCGACGAGGTGTTAAAACACCGGAGGCTCGCTTTGCCTTTACGATTGGTGACGACGCAGTCACCCAGGAATACATCCGGCGCTACATTAACACGGCGGATATATCCCTGTTTGGGTCCTTCGACGTCGACCGCTATGCACGCAACGGTACGAGGTTCGAGGACGAATTCTTCGGTTTTCGGAGGAGTCTTTGTTCGGACTCGATCCTCACGCTCCACGACCCGACTTCTCGCAGTGTACTCCGATATCTCTCGAGTCTCCTTCGATTCCGGCCGGCTTTTCACGGCGTTTTTCTCTAGGGAGTACTCGATCGAATCCCGAGGAGGCATTGAAATAACCTCCGTCACCGGGGCTCTGCAAGGTCTGACCGCGGGTGCACGAGGATTTGAGGAAGACACTCGAACGTTCCTTGCCGAATGTTCCTCACGCTTGGCGGCTGGAGTTTTAACGAGATCGTTGGTCATAGACGAAGGCATTGAAATAACCTCTGCTGCCAATTTATCGCGAGGCTCAGCCGTGGGCGCGCAAGGGTTCGAGAAGGGAACCCGAATGTTTCCTATCGTAATGTATTCATTCGCAAAGGAGATCTCGGCTCCTGTTCTGAAGAAGGGAGAACCGAGGATTCCGTCGATGTTAATTGGGAAGTTTTCTTCCATGACATGAAATTCAATAGGGTTTTGACCCTGTAAGTGTATTTTAATTTGACCGAGAGTTGGAATGGATCCCTCGGTTATTCCTTGGACTTCTATAGTGTTCGTATGATCTATAGGTAGATTTGGTTCTAGACTTGACGCACGAATTAAATTGATCTCCGAACCCGTGTCTAGCAAAAATTCACACTTCTTTTGTAATTGAGGGGCGGAGATTTTTACGCGCGGAATTGGTGAGTCTGCAGCAAGATTTACTGCTGAGACGAATCGTCGGACTGGTCGTTCGTCCGGATAGCTGTTTGGGTGCGGGCTGTAGTTTGAGTTGAAGATGCGGCCTCCCGCCTTGGGTTGGCTTCGGTCGGGAGGCCGGACTCGTTTCCCGACCTCCTATTATTATTAAAAGCGCGCTTACGGCACTCGTGAATATCGTGCCCGGGGACTTTGCAGTAGTTGCAAAATTTGTTAGAGCTTGAAGGGCGATCTGTGCGACCATCGCGGTACGTGTTTTGGTCGCGAGGATTATTTTCCCATCGCCGTTGCGGCGTCGGGGAGCGATAAGAGTCCCGGTTTAAGTTTCTCGAGGACTGCTGAGACGAGTCCGGTCTGTTATCGCGGCGTTCTTGAGTTCGCTCTGGAATGTCACGAGGGGACTCGTACGTGGAATGCTGGCGATACGGCCGGTTATCAGAGAAGCTGACTCGTTTTTCTTCGCGGATCAGTTCTCGTCGACGAGTCTGGTCTGACTCATACTGCCTGTAAGCAGAGATGGCTGCTTCGAAAACAGTGGCAGGATTTCGCGAAGGGCAATGAAGCACTTCGGCACGCAGCTGAGGAAGGAGACCTCGTAGAAAACAATCTACTACGAAGCGATCTAGTTCTTCGTAATCAAGGCCAATATCTGTGGCATCTTGAATCGCGGTTCGAAGGTCTTTAACGCGATTGATGAAGTCTAGGATGTGCTCGTTTGGAGCTTGGAGTACACTCGCGAGATCGCCACGGTACTGGTCAACGAATTTGTATGGGCCCAGTACTGTTCGTAATTTCTCGCATAGTGCAGAAATTGTGAATATGTGCTGGCCTTCTATAGCGGCATAAGCACGATCGTGGAGTTTATTGCAGAGCAATTTTGTGAGGGCACGCTCTGCAGTGGCCGGTACGGTGTCACGCGCGCGTTTGCATGCGCGTATGAATTGTAGGACGGAAGACGAAGTTCCGTCGAATCTAGGGACAAGCTCGGCGGCTTGTTTTAGAGCGAAATTGCCAGTAGGTTCATACTGTGGGATTTCGCGTGGCTCTGGCGGTGAAGGTTCCCGCATATTAGAGACGTTACTAGGGCCTGGTGTAGGCGATTGTTGACGTAGGCTTTGACTCGTGATTTGAATGTTGCGAAGCTCTTTTCGTATTTCGTCGAGCATATTTTTTTGGTTTTGTGCGTCTTCTTCATGTTTGAGACGCAATTTGGCAATGAAATCTGTTTCCTCTTTGAGATATTGCTCTCTACGGGCGAGGTCTTGTGCGTATAGGAGTAGCTCTTCCTCGGACATTGGGGAAGGTCTGCGTTAGGATCTGCTTGGAGATCCCTTTGAGATCGCGTGATTGGGCGAGACATTTTGAAAGATATGAATGGGATTTAAGAAATGTGAACTTCGCACTGACACGCGTCGGGGCTTATTAATGCAAATATCGGCGACCACTTCGATGTCCTACCGACTGCGCCAAATTTGTCACGTCCGTCACTGTGTTTTTGTTACAGGTACCAGGAGAGAGAAAAGAGAACAGTGACAGACGGACGGTTGAGATATTATGATTAAAATGAGGAGTGGTCTTTCGTGCCGAGACAGCCGCGGGCTGTCATATGCACTAGGACAACCGATATTGCTATGGATGCAGTCAAGAAAAGAACGTCCGACGCGGTTACAAGAAGTGTCCCGACAAGAATCGCGCGCGAGAGGATGCAACGAGAACGGTGAGTTTACAGGATTCAACAATTATACAAGATATTATACGACTCACCGCAATGTTGTATTAACGCCTAATAATATTGTTGCAGCAGGAACTGGCGGTACTGACAGTAGGTGTCGTACATCGGATCTTCTATACAGATGTCCTCGAGGTGGGGAAGATCCGGCAGAGTTGCTGCTGCTCGGTTCGGGACGACGTTAGTGGCCTTGGATGCTGGCCGCAAGACGACACGTTGATGAGCTGGCAGAGGAACGTCACGGATGATTCGGCAACGGACCCTGGGAACGATGATCGTGTCTCGGCTGTCGTCGTCGTCGGCTATGTCGATCACCTCTGGACAATCAACCGGATGTAGAACTGGCGTCGGAGCTCGCGAGAGGTCCGCGTGGTTGACCTCTTTAGGAGGGTTGCAAGGGCAACCGTATACAGAAACGTAATCGGACGCGTCACACGGAATGTGCTCGGTGGTTCCCAGAAGTTCTGTCCACTCGGTAGTGGCAATGTTTAGATCGAGCACCGCTTTATTTCTCAACGCGCGTCTCAATTTAGCAAGTTGATACTTGCGTCCCGCTCGACGTGGGCGTCGCATGGGTAAGGAATAGTAATGATGGAATATTAATAATATAATGAAAATGAACTTCCACTTGTTATTAACCTTTTTGGTAGTTAACTCGCTTCACGTCTATAGTGGCGGCTCAGCGTTTCCACTGCGCACTTTAGACCAATTCTAGACGTGGCACGAGAACTTCTCTATGACTCGCTTCAAATTCCTTATTGGCGGCTCAGCGTTTCCACTGCGCACTTTAGACCAAGTCCGGATATGTCACGAGTTTAATATATTCGATGCAAGAACTGAATTGGAAGATGGTGTTGAGCTAACACAAGAATAACAAGATCGAAGCACTGGTATAACAACGATATATTAAATAAGAACTGGTAAGTACACTGGTATACAATATGTAAGTAGTATTATAATAGGAGTAGTAATTGGATTAATGAATAATGGATATTGTAATATGTTATAGGAATAATGTATGAGAATTAGGACTTGAGTTGAGTTGAGTTAGAGTTGGAATTGGAATTGGAATTAGGAGTGAAGGATCGACACACTTCACTATCGCGGAGCTAGACTGAACACGTCTGCTCTTGAAGTCGGAAGAAGCCGGACTGGCACGTCCGTGCGAGTCGCTCGCTTGGAGCGGACCGTTCGAGTCGCTGTCTGGAGGCGGACTGACGCAAGCGTCCGCTCTGCCTTGCCTCCTTCGTTCGGAGTGGGGATAGCTGACGCTGCAGTCTCTTTGTTCTTCAGTCGTCGGAGTGGGAGAACCGCTGACGCAGCAGCGTCTTCGCTCCCGGGGACTGCACGTGCATTTCTGCTGACGCTGCAGTCTCGTGGCTGTCCTATTGCCCTCTACGAGCGTGGGACTGCTGATGCAGCAGTCTTGGACTTCTCGACGTTTCTAGAAGCTTCTAGATGCTTCCAGAGTGATGCAATACTTTATTGCATTATGTGTCGTGGTGATGGGTTGAAACTGAGGTAAGGTGTTGAACAAGGTGAAGTTATGGTGATGGGTAGAGACGGAGATAAGGATTAGAACAATAGAATAATGAGATCTTAATATTATGTTCTTATGTCTAGGGGACGGTGTATGGATCTTATGTAGATCAGACCTTGTATACATAGTGTGTGTACAAGGCCAACGTCGTACATCGGACGACGTAACACCTCCATCAATGACGGTGTTAGGCGTGTTACGTCGTCCGATGTACGACGTTGGCCCTGTACACACACTATGTATACAAGGTCTGATCTGCATAAGATCCACACACCGTCCCCTAGACATAAGAGCATAGTATTAAGATCTCATTATTGTATTGTTCTAATCCTTATCTCCGTCTCTACCCATCACCATAACTTCTCCTTGATCAACACCTTACCTCAGTTTCAACCCATCACCACGACACATAATGCAATAAAGTATTGCATCACTCTGGAAGCATCTAGACGCTTCTAGAAACGTCGAGAAGTCCAAAGACTGCTGCATCAGCAGTCCCACGCTCGTAGAGGGCAATAGGACAGCCACGAGACTGCAGCGTCAGCAGAAATGCACGTGCAGTCCCCGGGAGCAAAGACGCTGCTGCGTCAGCGGTTCTCCCACTCCGACGACTGAAGAACAAAGAGACTGCAGCGTCAGCTATCCCCACTCCGACCGAAGGAGGCAAGGCAGAGCAGGCGCTTGCATCAGTCCGCCTCCATCTCGCGACTCGAGCAGTCCGCCTTCAGCCAGCGACTCGCACAGACGTGCCTACCTAGCCTCAGAGTCAGTCCGGCTTCTTCCGACTTCAAGAGCAGACGTGTTCAGTCTAGCTCCGCGAAAGTGAAGTGTGTCGATCCTTCACTCCTAATTCCAATTCCAATTCCAACTCTAACACAACTCAACTCAAGTCCTAATTCTCATACGTTATTCCTATAACATATTACAATATCCATTATTCATTAATCCAATTACTACTCCTATTATAATACTACTTACATATTGTATACCAGTGTACTTACCAGTTCTTATTTAATATATCGTTGTTATACCAGTGCTTCGATCTTGTTATTCTTGTGTTAGTTCAACACCATCTTCCAATTCAGTTCTTGCATAGAATATATTAAACTCGTGACATATCCGGACTTGGTCTAAAGTGCGCAGTGGAAACGCTGAGCCGCCAATAAGGAATTTGAAGCGAGTCATAGAGAAGTTCTCGTGCCACGTCTAGAATTGGTCTAAAGAGCGCAGTGGAAACGCTGAGCCGCCACTATAGACGTGAAGCGAGCTAACTACCTAAAAGGTTAATAACAAATGGAAGTTCATTTTCATTATATTATTAATATTCCATCATTACTATTCCTTACCCATGCGACGCCCACGTCGAGCGGGACGCAAGTATCAACTTGCTAAATTGAGACGCGCGTTAAGAAATAAAGCGGTGCTCGAACAAATCATCGCCACTACCGAGTGGACAGAACTTCTGGGAACCACCGAGCACATTCCGTGTGACGCGTCCGATTACGTTTCTGTATACGGTTGCCCTTGCAACCCTCCTAAAGAGGTCAACCACGCGGACCTCTCGCGAGCTCCGACGCCAGTTCTACATCCGGTCGATTGTCCAGAGGTGATCGACATAGCCGACGACGACGACAGCCGAGACACGATCATCGTTCCCAGGGTCCGTTGCCGAATCATCCGTTGCGGCCAGCATCCAAGGCCACTAACGTCGTCCCGAACCGAGCAGCAGCAACTCTGCCAGATCTTCCCCACCTCGAGGACATCTGTATAGAAGATCCGATGTACGACACCTACTGTCAGTACCGCCAGTTCCTGCTGCAACAATATTATTAGGCGTTAATACAACATTGCGGTGAGTCGTATAATATCTTGTATAATTGTTGAATCCTGTAAACTCACCGTTCTCGTTGCATCCTCTCGCGCGCGATTCTTGTCGGGACACTCCTTGTAACCGCGTCGGACGTTCTTTTCTTGACTGCATCCATAGCAATATCGGTTGTCCTAGTGCATATGACAGCCCGCGGCTGTCTCGGCACGAAAGACCACTCCTCATTTTAATCATAATATCTCAACCGTCCGTCTGTCACTGTTCTCTTTTCTCTCTCCTGGTACCTGTAACAAAAACACAGTGACGGACGTGACAAATTTGGCGCAGTCGGTAGGACATCGAAGTGGTCGCCGATATTTGCATTAATAAGCCCCGACGCGTGTCAGTGCGAAGTTCACATTTCTTAAATCCCATTCATATCTTTCAAAATGTCTCGCCCAATCACGCGATCTCAAAAGGATCTCCGAGCAGATCCTAACGCAGACCTTCCTCCAATGACCGAGGAAGAGCTACTCCTTTATGCGCAAGACCTCGCCCGTAGAGAGCAATATCTCAAAGAGGAAACTGATTTTATTGCCAAATTGCGTCTCAAATATGAAGAAGACGCACAAAACCAAAAGAATATGCTCGATGAAATACGAAAAGAGCTTCATAACATCCAAATCACGAGTCAAAGCCTACGTCAACAATCGCCTACACCAGGCCCTAGTAACGTCTCTAATATGCGGGAACCTTCACCGCCAGAGCCACGCGAAATCCCACAGTATGAACCTACTGGTAATTTCGCTCTAAAACAAGCCGCCGAGCTTGTCCCTAGATTCGACGGAACTTCGTCTTCCGTCCTACAATTCATACGTGCATGCAAACGCGCGCGTGACACCGTACCGGCCACTGCAGAGCGTGCCCTCACAAAATTGCTCTGCAATAAACTCCACGATCGTGCTTATGCCGCTATAGAAGGCGAGCACATATCCACAATTTCTGCACTATGCGAAAAGTTACGTACAGTGCTGGGCCCATACAAATTCGTGGACCAGTACCGTGGCGATCTCGCAAGTGTACTCCAAGCTCCAAACGAGCACATCTTAGACTTCATCAATCGCGTTAAAGACCTTCGAACCGCGATTCAAGATGCCACAGATATTGGCCTTGATTACGAAGAACTAGATCGCTTCGTAGTAGATTGTTTTCTACGAGGTCTCCTTCCCCAGCTGCGTGCCGAAGTGCTTCATTGCCCTTCGCGAAATCCTGCCACTGTTTTCGAAGCAGCCATCTCTGCTTACAGGCAGTATGAGTCAGACCAGACTCGTCGACGAGAACTGATCCGCGAAGAAAAACGAGTCAGCTTCTCTGATAACCGGCCGTATCGCCAGCGTTCCACGTACGAGTCCGCTCGTGACATTCCAGAGCGAACTCAAGAACGCCGCGATAACAGACCGGACTCGTCTCAGCAGTCCTCGAGAAACTTAAACCGGGACTCTTATCGCTCCCCGACGCCGCAACGGCGATGGGAAAATAATCCTCGCGACCAAAACACGTACCGCGATGGTCGCACAGATCGCCCCTCAAGCCCTAACAAATTTTGCAACTACTGCAAAGTCCCCGGGCACGATATTCACGAGTGCCGTAAGCGCGCTTTTAATAATAATAGGAGGTCGGGAAACGAGTCCGGCCTCCCGACCGAAGCCAACCCCAGGCGGGAGGCCGCATCTTCAACCCAAACTACTGCCCGCACCCAAACAGCTATCCGGACGAACGACCAGTCCGACGATTCGTCTCAGCAGTAAATCTTGCTGCAGACTCACCAATTCCGCGCGTAAAAATCTCCGCCCCTCAATTACAAAAGAAGTGTGAATTTTTGTTGGACACGGGTTCGGAGATCAATTTAATTCGTGCGTCAAGTCTAGAACCAAATCTACCTATAGATTATACGGACACTATAGAAGTCCAAGGAATAACCGAGGGATCCATTCCAACTCTCGGTCAAATTAAAATACACTTACAGGGTCAAAACCCTATTGAATTTCATGTCTTGGAAGAAAACTTCCCAATTAACATCGACGGAATCCTCGGTTCTCCCTTCTTCAGAACAGGAGCCGAGATCTCCTTTGCGAATGAATACATTACGATAGGAAACATTCGGGTTCCCTTCTCGAACCCTTGCGCGCCCACGGCTGAGCCTCGCGATGAATTGGCAGCAGAGGTTATTTCAATGCCTTCGTCTATGACCAACGATCTCGTTAAAACTCCAGCCGCCGAGCGTGAGGAACATTCGGCAAGGAACGTTCGAGTGTCTTCCTCAAATCCTCGTGCACCCGCGGTCAGACCTTGCAGAGCCCCGGTGACGGAGGTTATTTCAATGCCTCCTCGGGATTCGATCGAGTGCTCCCTAGAGAAAAACGCCGTGAAAAGCCGGCCGGAATCGAAGGAGACTCGAGAGATATCGGAGTACACTGCGAGAAGTCGGGTCGTGGAGCGTGAGGATCGAGTCCGAACAAAGACTCCTCCGAAATCCGAAGAATTCGTCCTCGAACCTCGTACCGTTGCGTGCATAGCGGTCGACGTCGAAGGACCTAAACAGGGATATATCCGCCGTGTTAATGTAGCGCCAGATGTATTCCTGGGTGACTGCGTCGTCACCAATCGTAAAGGCAAAGCGAGCCTCCGGTGTTTTAACACCTCGTCGGAAAGAGTTTCATTTCGATTGCCCCCATTGGAGATGGAAGAAATCGAGTCGTACTCTTCCGACCTTTCTACTTCCGGGTATCATCCCGACGTATTCGGTAACCATCCCGACCTTTCTACTTCCGGGTATCATCCCGACGTATTCGGTAACCATCCCGACCTTTCTAATTCCGGGTATCATCCCGACGCATTCGGTAACCATCCCGACCTTTCTAACTCCGGTAACCAGCCCGATTCTCATACTAACTCCGGTAACCAGCCCGATTCTTATACTAACTCCGGTAACCAGCCCGATCCTTATTCTAACTCCGGTAACCAGCCCGATCAATTCCAAGACCAACTCCATTCCTACGACAATCAAAGATCTTCAAGACCCATATGTAAGCAGGTCTGTTCTATATTGCACAATAAACCCAGTGACAGTTCTAAACCAGAGAAGGATATCAAAGCCTCCAAAGTAAAAGAACTTCATAACTTACTTCGAAATCATATCTTTGATGATCCACAGAAACTCGATTCCTTTCAACTTCCATCTGCACGTTGCCATGCGAAGCGAAACAAATACGATAAAATTAATCTCTGCGCTACAGCGAAATACGCGTCAGCAAGAAAGAGATATAAATCCGAGTACCCTCGCGATAAAGGATATCCCTATGAGAATAAGCGAGCGAAATTCGAAGCCCAGCATCGGCAAAATCTCCTTCGACCACCGGAAGATATAGAACAGGTATTCCTACTCAAAGAACCCTGCAAGGGCAAATTCGATGCGCAATATACGGGTCCTCACGAAATTTGCGACATCTTAGACTCAAACAATGTAAAAATTAAAGTAGGGAACCATTTTAAGATTGTACATGCAAACAAACTCAAGCGTACGCCGAATAATCCAACGCAAACCCCGCGTCAGCGAAACGTGACACTCATCTGGACGCAGATAAGAAAAGACAAAAGTGACAGTGACACCAGTGATTCCCCACCCACCCAAAACCCAACTATGCAAAATGAACAAAGCGAAATAAGTTGCATAAAACCAGCCCCAGCCCCACGTGCCGACACCGACAACATTTCAGTGCGACCAGTGTTTCGTACAAATATAGGAAATACTCGCCGAGAACTGTGCTCCCTGCGCGGAGTACCTCCGGACGATGCGTCGCATGTGTTACGTCGTCCGATGTACGACGTTGGCCTTGTACACACACTATGTATACAAGGTCTGATCTGCATAAGATCCATACACCGTCCCCTAGACATAAGAGCATAGTATTAAGATCTCATTATTGTATTGTTCTAATCCTTATCTCCGTCTCTACCCATCACCATAACTTCACCTTGATCAACACCTTACCTCAGTTTCAACCCATCACCACGACACATAATGCAATAAAGTATTGCATCACTCTGGAAGCATCCAGAAGCTTCTAGAAACGTCGAGAAGTCCAAAGACTGCTGCATCAGCAGTCCCACGCTCGTAGAGGGCAATAGGACAGCCACGAGACTGCAGCGTCAGCAGAAATGCACGTGCAGTCCCCGGGAGCGAAGACGCTGCTGCGTCAGCGGTTCTCCCACTCCGACGACTGAAGAACAAAGAGACTGCAGCGTCAGCTATCCCCACTCCGAACGAAGGAGGCAAGGCAGAGCGGACGCTTGCATCAGTCCGCCTCCATCTCGCGACTCGAGCAGTCCGCCTTCAGCCAGCGACTCGCACAGACGTGCCTACCTGGCCTCAGCCGCCAGTCCGGCTTCAAGAGCAGACGTGTTCAGTCTAGCTCCGCGAAAGTGAAGTGTGTCGATCCTTCACTCCTAATTCCAATTCCAATTCCAACTCTAACTCAACTCCACTCAAGTCCTAATTCTCATACGTTATTCCTATAACATATTACAATATCCATTATTCATTAATCCAATTACTACTCCTATTATAATACTACTTACATATTGTATACCAGTGTACTTACCAGTTCTTATTTAATATATTGTTGTTATACCAGTGCTTCGATCTTGTTATTCTTGTGTTAGTTCAACACCATCTTCCAGTTCAGTTCTTACATTGAATGTATTATACTCGTGACATATCCGGACTTGGTCTAAAGTGCGCAGTGGAAACGCTGAGCCGCCAATAAGGAATTTGAAGCGAGTCATAGAGAAGTTCTCGTGCCACGTCTAGAATTGGTTTAAAGTGCGCAGTGGAAACGCTGAGCCGCCACTATAGACGTGAAGCGAGTTAACTACCAAAAAGGTTAATAACAAGTGGAAGTTCATTTTCATTATATTATTAATATTCCATCATTACTATTCCTTACCCATGCGACGCCCACGTCGAGCGGGACGCAAGTATCAACTTTCTAAATCGAGACGCGCGTTGAGAAATAAAGCGGTGCTCGATCAAATCATTGCCACTACCGAGTGGACCGAACTTCTGGGAACCACCGAGCACATTCCGTGTGACGCGTCCGATTACGTTTCTGTATACGGTTGCCCTTGCAGCCTTCCTAAAGAGGTCAACCACGCGGACCTCTCGCGAGCTCCGACGCCAGTTCTGCATCCGGTCGATCGTCCAGAGGTGATCGACATAGCCGACGACGACGACAGCCGAGACACGATCATCGTTCCCAGGGTCCGTTGCCGAATCATCAGTGACGTTCCTCTGCCAACTCATCAACGTGTCGTCTTGCGGCCAGCATCCAAGGCCACTAACGTCGTCCCGAACCGAGCAGCAGCAACTCTGCCAGATCTTCCCCACCTCGAAGACATCTGTATAGAAGATCCGATGTACGACACCTACTGTCAGTACCGCCAGTTCCTGCTGCAACAATATTATTAGGCGTTAATACAGCATTGCGGTGAGTCGTATAATGTCTTGTATAATTGCTGAATCCTGTAAACTCACCGTTTTCGTTGCATCATCTCGCGCGTGATTCTTGTCGGGACACTTCTTGTAACCGCGTCGGACGTTCTCTTCTTGACTGCATCCATAGCAATATCGGTTGTCCTAGTGCATATGACAGCCCGCGGCTGTCTCGGCACGAAAGACCACTCCTCAATTACTTTTCATATATCCACCGTCCGTCTGTCACTGTTCTTGAGTGCCATCCTTTTCTCTCTCTTGGTACCTGTAACAAAAACACAGTGACGGACGTGCCAAATTTGGCGCAGTCGGTAGGACAACGAAGTGGTCGCCGATATTTGCATTAACAAGCCCCGACGCGTGTCAGTGCGAAATTCACATTTCTAAATCCCATTCATACCTTTCAAAATGTCTCGCCCAATCACGCGATCTCAAAGGGATCTCCGAGCAGATCCTAACGCAGACCTTCCTCCAATGACCGAGGAAGAGCTACTCCTTTATGCGCAAGACCTCGCCCGTAGAGAGCAATATCTCAAAGAAGAAACTGATTTTATTGCCAAATTGCGTCTCAAATATGAAGAAGACGCACAAAACCAAAAGAATATGCTCGACGAAATACGAAAAGAGCTTCATAACATCCAAATCACGAGTCAAACCCTACGTCAACAATCGCCTACACCAGGCCCTAGTAACGTCTCTAATATGCGGGAACCTTCACCGCCAGAGCCACGCGAAATCCCACAGTATGAACCTACTGGCAATTTCGCTCTAAAACAAGCCGCCGAGCTTGTCCCTAGATTCGACGGAACTTCGTCTTCCGTCCTACAATTCATACGTGCATGCAAACGCGCGCGTGACACCGTACCGGCCACTGCAGAGCGTGCCCTCACAAAATTGCTCTGCAATAAACTCCACGATCGTGCTTATGCCGCTATAGAAGGCCAGCACATATTCACAATTTCTGCACTATGCGAGAAATTACGAACAGTACTGGGCCCATACAAATTCGTTGACCAGTACCGTGGCGATCTCGCGAGTGTACTCCAAGCTCCAAACGAGCACATCTTAGACTTCATCAATCGCGTTAAAGACCTTCGAACCGCGATTCAAGATGCCACAGATATTGGCCTTGATTACGAAGAACTAGATCGCTTCGTAGTAGATTGTTTTCTACGAGGTCTCCTTCCTCAGCTGCGTGCCGAAGTGCTTCATTGCCCTTCGCGAAATCCTGCCACTGTTTTCGAAGCAGCCATCTCTGCTTACAGGCAGTATGAGTCAGACCAGACTCGTCGACGAGAATTGATCCGCGAAGAAAAACGAGTCAGCTTCTCTGATAACCGGCCGTATCGCCCGCGTTCCACGAATGAATCCGCTCGTGATATCCCAGAACGAACTCAAGAACGCCGCGATAACAGACCGGACTCGTCTCAGCAGTCCTCGAGAAACTTAAACCGGGACTCTTATCGCTCCCCGACGCCGCAACGGCGATGGGAAAATAATCCCCGCGACCAAAACACGTACCGCGATGGTCGCACAGATCGCCCCTCAAGCCCTAACAAATTTTGCAACTACTGCAAAGTCCCCGGGCACGATATTCACGAGTGCCGTAAGCGCGCTTTTAATAATAATAGGAGGTCGGGAAACGAGTCCGGCCTCCCGACCGAAGCCAACCCAAGGCGGGAGGCCGCATCTTTAACCCAAACTACAGCCCGCACCCAAACGGCTATCCGGACGAACGACCAGTCCGACGATTCGTCTCAGCAGTAAATCTTGCTGCAGACTCACCAATTCCGCGCGTAAAAATCTCCGCCCCTCAATTACAAAAGAAGTGTGAATTTTTGTTGGACACGGGTTCGGAGATCAATCTAATTCGTGCGTCAAGTCTAGAACCAAATCTACCTATAGATTATACGAACATTATAGAAGTCCAAGGAATAACCGAGGGATCCATTCCAACTCTCGGTCAAATTAAAATACACTTACAGGGTCAAAACCCTATTGAATTTCATGTCTTGGAAGAAAACTTCCCAATTAACATCGACGGAATCCTCGGTTCTCCCTTCTTCAGAACAGGAGCCGAGATCTCCTTTGCGAATGAATACATTACGATAGGAAACATTCGGGTTCCCTTCTCGAACCCTTGTGCGCCCACGGCTGAGCCTCGCGATAAATTGGCAGCAGAGGTTATTTCAATGCCTTCGTCTATGACCAACGATCTCGTTAAAACTCCAGCCGTCAAGCGTGAGGAACATTCGGCAAGGAACGTTCGAGTGTCTTCCTCAAATCCTCGTGCACCCGCGGTCAGACCTTGCAGAGCTCCGGTGACGGAGGTTATTTCAATGCCTCCTCGGGATTCGATCGAGTGCTCCCTAGAGAAAAACGCCGTGAAAAGCCGGCCGGAATCGAAGGAGACTCGAGAGATATCGGAGTACACTGCGAGAAGTCGGATCGTGGAGCGTGAGGATCGAGTCCGAACAAAGACTCCTCCGAAATCCGAAGAATTCGTCCTCGAACCTCGTACCGTTGCGTGCATAGCGGTCGACGTCGAAGGACCTAAACAGGGATATATCCGCCGTGTTAACGTAGCGCCGGATGTATTCCTGGGTGATTGCGTCGTCACCAATCGTAAAGGCAAAGCGAGCCTCCGGTGTTTTAACACCTCGTCGGAAAGAGTTTCATTTCGATTGCCCCCATTGGAGATGGAAGAAATCGAGTCGTACTCTTCCGACTTTTCTAATTCCGGGTATCATCCCGACGTATTCGGTAACCATCCCGACCTTACTAATTCCGGGTATCATCCCGACGTATTCGGTAACCATCCCGACCTTTCTAATTCCGGGAACTATCCCGACGCATTCGGTAACCATCCCGACCTTTCTAATTCCGGGTATCATCCCGACGCATTCGGTAACCATCCCGACCTTTCTAATTCCGGGAACCATCCCGACGTATTCGGTAACCATCCCGACCTTTCTAACTCCGGTAACCAGCCCGATTCTCATACTAACTCCGGTAACCAGCCCGATTCTTATTCTAACTCCGGTAACCAGCCCGATTCTTATTCTAACTCCGGTAACCAGCCCGATCATTATTCTAACTCCGGTAACCATCCCGACGCATTCGGTAACCATCCCGACCTTTTCAATTCCGGTAACCATCCCGACGTATTCGGTAACCATCCCGACAATTTTAATCCAGAGTCCAAAGAAGACTCCCGCGAATTCAAACCTATGAAGGTTTATTCTACAAGCTCCGGTATCAAGTCCGATTGTTTCTATTCCGAGTCTAGGTTGAAAGGAAATGTCCCCGCCTTTGATTCTCTAAAGACGACAGAACGTCTACATAAAATAAAGCATAAAACTCTACCTCGTATAGACCGAGCATACGAGTCGATCATAAAAGATCATCCCGCGATAATTTCTAAATCAGAGTCAAAGAGAGTCTATATTTCATTTCAAAAACCTACCTCTGATTTTTCGACGGAACATGATCTCTTCCAGTCTCAACGGTCAAGTATCCGTGCACCGCAAAGCGATTTCCATCCATCTAGGAATTATACGTCTGTAAAATACGCGTCAGCAAAAAGGAGAAACAAATTTCGTATTATACTATACCTTTGCAATAACCTGCGAACAATGATTGTAGAGTCTCCTGCGATTTGCGATAAGAAACCCTCCCAGGAGATTTCATTACAGTCCTCCGCTGACGCGAAATTAGAATCCGCGATAATCACGCGTCCGGTCAACACCGATAAGCGAGCGAAATCCGAAACCCAGCGTCGACAGAATCTCCTTCCATCACTGGAAGATCAGCATATCACATCGCAACACCGCTCCTCCGAAGCAGCAATCGCCTCAGAAGACCGTCAGTCCTTAGACACACACGAAACTGTAATCATGCAGCCGATCCAAGTTGCCATCTTACTCTCTATAGCCACGCGAGTGTACACCCTCATCGGATACGATTGTGGAGGATCTACACTGAACACGACAACGTTCTCCATCATCGATATTCCTGATTGCGAGCCTGAAGAAATCAAGCCCACGGAGGACTCAGTAAAAATCCAATTGCTACAACTAGCAGAATTTACTCAGACGAGAGTAATCCAGTGCCACATAGAAATCGACCGCACGATATTCTATTGTGGCATGCACTCACATGTTTCCATCGTCACGAACGGACGACAGGAATATTTACTGGCAACCACCAGTGAAACCTGTTCCGAGTTGCAAAAGACCGGAACAATCCTCATCACTCCGACCGCCCAGGTCACGGGAGTCCAGCCCAATTCTACTACATCCCGCAGCCTCACATTGGCGGGAGAACTTCAAAATAACGGGCAATGCGCGGGAACAACGTACAACGACCCATTCGGCACTTGGACCAGTGTCGTTGTACAGGCCATTGTTCGAATAACCCTGAGGGACTACACAGCAACAGTGAAGCTCTCTACAGGTCAGATCCATCTACAGTCAGGACAAATATGCTCCTTCACAAAAGGAAGCTGCCTTGATACGCAAGATGGACATACATTCTGGGACGTCGTTCCCAACGATTACTGCAAGTTCAATAGCTACGACGTTCTCTACGAAGGACTAGCTACCAGAGTTTCTACAAAGACAAAGTTCTCACCTACACTATATATGGTGGAATCTGAAGACACCACATTCGCGTTGACAGAATCTGGTCGTACATCAATTTGCGGTTATATTATTATTCGCACGGAGCACCCCAAGCTCTTTATTCTGGATACAAGTTTGTCCGGTAAATTCAAGGAACGCACTCACACCATAGTAAGCAATCTGGACATATTCACCTACGTGAATAGTAAGTTCATCTACGTAGAAAAACATCTGAAAAGTCAACTTACCCAGTTGTACCAGGATGTCATCCGGCAAAAGTGCGAACTGGAGAAACAGGTCCTTCAAAACGCACTAACGATGTTACACTCATCACCGGAAGAAATAGCAGCTGCCATTATGCGAGAACCAGGATTCGTCGCAGTTCCAGCTGGAGAAGTGGTGCATATTATAAAGTGCATTCCAGTAACCGTACAAGTTCGGAAAACGGATAAGTGTTTCGATGAACTTCCGATCACTTACCAGAATTCTTCCAAGTTCTTAAAGCCAGGAGACCATATTATAGTTGCCACAGGTACAGAAAAGCCATGCAATGAACTCCTGCCGCCTCTCTACAAAATAAACGGAATTTGGTATCGTTTAACGCCGTCACTCACAGAAACCGTTGCCCCAGCAACATTACAACCGCTCATCAAACCCACGTGGAAGTACGTGGATCCAACAAATATCGCAACAGGCGGAATCTATTCCCAAGAGGATCTCAACAAACTACAGGACCACATCATGTTTCCAGTGGAAAGAGTGGCCGTAATAAATTCTATCGCCCAGGGAGCATCCGGCAGAGATTACGCAACAGGAAACGTTAATATGTTCAACCTGCTTGACGAAAACTCCCTGCAACAGATAGCGGAATCAACAGCACAAAAACTGTGGTCAGGATTCACCACATTTGGTTCAATCAGTGCTGGAGTGCTAGGAATATATATAGCAATCCGAACAATAAAGACTATCATAAGTACCATAATCAATGGTATTGCATTGCACTCACTTTACGGATGGAGTTTGCATCTAGCAGTCGCCGTATGGAGCTCCCTCACAAGATTCTTCATCTTCCTGAAGCAAAAGGACAACACTTACACGTATGCAGCAAGATACAGGAAAAGTGCAAGTGAAAGTGTTAGTGAACAAAGTGATTCCCCACCCACCCTAAACCCCGAGAAAAGACAGTCGAAAAATGAACATTGCGAATACGACTTGTCGGACATTACAAAACCAGCCCCAGCCCCACATGCCGACACCGATAACATTTCAGTGCGACCAGTGTTTCGTACAAATATAGGAAATACTCGCCGAGAACTGTGCTCCCTGCGCGGAGTACCTCCGGACGATGCGTCGCATGAATGAGTGTGTGATCGAGTGTTGAGCGAGAAATTTCTTCCTTGTAAGAAATTTCTTTTCCGCGTTGGGAGGTGTTACGTCGTCCGATGTACGACGTTGGCCTTGTACACACACTATGTATACAAGGTCTGATCTGCATAAGATCCATACACCGTCCCCTAGACATAAGAGCATAGTATTAAGATCTCATTATTGTATTGTTCTAATCCTTATCTCCGTCTCTACCCATCACCATAACTTCACCTTGATCAACACCTTACCTCAGTTTCAACCCATCACCACGACACATAATGCAATAAAGTATTGCATCACTCTGGAAGCATCCAGAAGCTTCTAGAAACGTCGAGAAGTCCAAAGACTGCTGCATCAGCAGTCCCACGCTCGTAGAGGGCAATAGGACAGCCACGAGACTGCAGCGTCAGCAGAAATGCACGTGCAGTCCCCGGGAGCGAAGACGCTGCTGCGTCAGCGGTTCTCCCACTCCGACGACTGAAGAACAAAGAGACTGCAGCGTCAGCTATCCCCACTCCGAACGAAGGAGGCAAGGCAGAGCGGACGCTTGCATCAGTCCGCCTCCATCTCGCGACTCGAGCAGTCCGCCTTCAGCCAGCGACTCGCACAGACGTGCCTACCTGGCCTCAGCCGCCAGTCCGGCTTCAAGAGCAGACGTGTTCAGTCTAGCTCCGCGAAAGTGAAGTGTGTCGATCCTTCACTCCTAATTCCAATTCCAATTCCAACTCTAACTCAACTCCACTCAAGTCCTAATTCTCATACGTTATTCCTATAACATATTACAATATCCATTATTCATTAATCCAATTACTACTCCTATTATAATACTACTTACATATTGTATACCAGTGTACTTACCAGTTCTTATTTAATATATTGTTGTTATACCAGTGCTTCGATCTTGTTATTCTTGTGTTAGTTCAACACCATCTTCCAGTTCAGTTCTTACATTGAATGTATTATACTCGTGACATATCCGGACTTGGTCTAAAGTGCGCAGTGGAAACGCTGAGCCGCCAATAAGGAATTTGAAGCGAGTCATAGAGAAGTTCTCGTGCCACGTCTAGAATTGGTTTAAAGTGCGCAGTGGAAACGCTGAGCCGCCACTATAGACGTGAAGCGAGTTAACTACCAAAAAGGTTAATAACAAGTGGAAGTTCATTTTCATTATATTATTAATATTCCATCATTACTATTCCTTACCCATGCGACGCCCACGTCGAGCGGGACGCAAGTATCAACTTTCTAAATCGAGACGCGCGTTGAGAAATAAAGCGGTGCTCGATCAAATCATTGCCACTACCGAGTGGACCGAACTTCTGGGAACCACCGAGCACATTCCGTGTGACGCGTCCGATTACGTTTCTGTATACGGTTGCCCTTGCAGCCTTCCTAAAGAGGTCAACCACGCGGACCTCTCGCGAGCTCCGACGCCAGTTCTGCATCCGGTCGATCGTCCAGAGGTGATCGACATAGCCGACGACGACGACAGCCGAGACACGATCATCGTTCCCAGGGTCCGTTGCCGAATCATCAGTGACGTTCCTCTGCCAACTCATCAACGTGTCGTCTTGCGGCCAGCATCCAAGGCCACTAACGTCGTCCCGAACCGAGCAGCAGCAACTCTGCCAGATCTTCCCCACCTCGAAGACATCTGTATAGAAGATCCGATGTACGACACCTACTGTCAGTACCGCCAGTTCCTGCTGCAACAATATTATTAGGCGTTAATACAGCATTGCGGTGAGTCGTATAATGTCTTGTATAATTGCTGAATCCTGTAAACTCACCGTTTTCGTTGCATCATCTCGCGCGTGATTCTTGTCGGGACACTTCTTGTAACCGCGTCGGACGTTCTCTTCTTGACTGCATCCATAGCAATATCGGTTGTCCTAGTGCATATGACAGCCCGCGGCTGTCTCGGCACGAAAGACCACTCCTCAATTACTTTTCATATATCCACCGTCCGTCTGTCACTGTTCTTGAGTGCCATCCTTTTCTCTCTCTTGGTACCTGTAACAAAAACACAGTGACGGACGTGACACATGAATGAGTGTGTGATCGAGTGTTGAGCGAGAAATTTCTTCCTTGTAAGAAATTTCTTTTCCGCGTTGGGAGGTGTTACGTCGTCCGATGTACGACGTTGGCCCTGTACACACACTATGTATACAAGGTCTGATCTGCATAAGATCCACACACCGTCCCCTAGACATAAGAGCATAGTATTAAGATCTCATTATTGTATTGTTCTAATCCTTATCTCCGTCTCTACCCATCACCATAACTTCTCCTTGATCAACACCTTACCTCAGTTTCAACCCATCACCACGACACATAATGCAATAAAGTATTGCATCACTCTGGAAGCATCTAGACGCTTCTAGAAACGTCGAGAAGTCCAAAGACTGCTGCATCAGCAGTCCCACGCTCGTAGAGGGCAATAGGACAGCCACGAGACTGCAGCGTCAGCAGAAATGCACGTGCAGTCCCCGGGAGCAAAGACGCTGCTGCGTCAGCGGTTCTCCCACTCCGACGACTGAAGAACAAAGAGACTGCAGCGTCAGCTATCCCCACTCCGACCGAAGGAGGCAAGGCAGAGCAGGCGCTTGCATCAGTCCGCCTCCATCTCGCGACTCGAGCAGTCCGCCTTCAGCCAGCGACTCGCACAGACGTGCCTACCTAGCCTCAGAGTCAGTCCGGCTTCTTCCGACTTCAAGAGCAGACGTGTTCAGTCTAGCTCCGCGAAAGTGAAGTGTGTCGATCCTTCACTCCTAATTCCAATTCCAATTCCAACTCTAACTCAACTCAACTCAAGTCCTAATTCTCATACGTTATTCCTATAACATATTACAATATCCATTATTCATTAATCCAATTACTACTCCTATTATAATACTACTTACATATTGTATACCAGTGTACTTACCAGTTCTTATTTAATATATCGTTGTTATACCAGTGCTTCGATCTTGTTATTCTTGTGTTAGTTCAACACCATCTTCCAATTCAGTTCTTGCATAGAATATATTAAACTCGTGACATATCCGGACTTGGTCTAAAGTGCGCAGTGGAAACGCTGAGCCGCCAATAAGGAATTTGAAGCGAGTCATAGAGAAGTTCTCGTGCCACGTCTAGAATTGGTCTAAAGAGCGCAGTGGAAACGCTGAGCCGCCACTATAGACGTGAAGCGAGCTAACTACCTAAAAGGTTAATAACAAATGGAAGTTCATTTTCATTATATTATTAATATTCCATCATTACTATTCCTTACCCATGCGACGCCCACGTCGAGCGGGACGCAAGTATCAACTTGCTAAATTGAGACGCGCGTTAAGAAATAAAGCGGTGCTCGAACAAATCATCGCCACTACCGAGTGGACAGAACTTCTGGGAACCACCGAGCACATTCCGTGTGACGCGTCCGATTACGTTTCTGTATACGGTTGCCCTTGCAACCCTCCTAAAGAGGTCAACCACGCGGACCTCTCGCGAGCTCCGACGCCAGTTCTACATCCGGTCGATTGTCCAGAGGTGATCGACATAGCCGACGACGACGACAGCCGAGACACGATCATCGTTCCCAGGGTCCGTTGCCGAATCATCCGTTGCGGCCAGCATCCAAGGCCACTAACGTCGTCCCGAACCGAGCAGCAGCAACTCTGCCAGATCTTCCCCACCTCGAGGACATCTGTATAGAAGATCCGATGTACGACACCTACTGTCAGTACCGCCAGTTCCTGCTGCAACAATATTATTAGGCGTTAATACAACATTGCGGTGAGTCGTATAATATCTTGTATAATTGTTGAATCCTGTAAACTCACCGTTCTCGTTGCATCCTCTCGCGCGCGATTCTTGTCGGGACACTCCTTGTAACCGCGTCGGACGTTCTTTTCTTGACTGCATCCATAGCAATATCGGTTGTCCTAGTGCATATGACAGCCCGCGGCTGTCTCGGCACGAAAGACCACTCCTCATTTTAATCATAATATCTCAACCGTCCGTCTGTCACTGTTCTCTTTTCTCTCTCCTGGTACCTGTAACAAAAACACAGTGACGGACGTGACAGGCGATACCATGTTCCGTGCAGTCTGTAATATGGGGGAAGTAGCTCATTGCATGGCTTTTCTGTCCCCGTATTTGAAATGATGTGGTCCCTTGGTTTCAGGAATTTTGATGTGTTCCGATACGTGATGGGTAGCTCATCATAACACCGTTCGGTTTTCCTCACTTGGACCGTGACTGGTATGCACTTTATTATGTGCACTACCTCTCCTGCTGGAACTGCGATAAATCCGACATCCTTCATGATGGCAGTGGCAACTTCTTCGGGTGCTGAATGTAATAATGTGAGGGCGTTCTGGAGAATCTGACGCTCTAGCTCACACTTCTGACGGATTACATCTTTGTAGAGTTGAGAAAATTGTTTCCGGAGGTGCTTCTCCACGTAAACAAATTTGCTGTTGACATACGTGAAGATGTCCAGATTGTTGACCAAGGTGTGTGTTTTCTCCTTGAATTTTCCTGAACTTCCAACTTCCAGAATGAACAGCTTGGGGTGTTCCGTTCGGATTATGACATATCCGCAAACTGACGATCTGCCTGTCTCCGTGAGTGCAAAAGTCGTGTCCTGCGATGCTACGGTATACAGGGTTGGAGAAGGATTCACCTTGGAGGATAGTTTAGTGGCTATCCCTTCGTACAAGACATCATAATTATTGAATTTGCACGAGTCCGTCGGCGTGGTTTCCCAGAACGTATGGCCATCTTGTGCGTCTAAGCAGCTTCCTTTTTGAAGGGGGCAGGTTTGCCCAGTTTGTAGATGAATCTGTCCGGTTGACAATCTGATTGGAGCGATGTAGTCGCGGATCGTGATTCGGACTAAAGCTTGTACCACGACATCGGTCCAAGTCCCAAACGGATCACTATACGTGGTTCCAGCGCAGCTACCATCATTCTGAATAACTCCTGCTAACGTGAGGCCGTGAGAGGAGGTCGAGTTCGGTTGAATACCTGTGATCTGGGCGGCTGGGGTGATGAATATTGTCCCCGTCGTGTGCAGGCTCGAACAGGTTTCGCTGGAGATCGGTAATATATAGTCTTGTCGACCATTGGATACTACCGAATTATGTGAATGCATGCCACAATAGTATATGGTTCTGTCTATTCCGATATGGCATTGCAAGACACGAGCTTGCGAGAATTCAGCTAGCTGCAGGAGCTGAATTCTTTCTAAATTTTCAGCTGGTGCGATGTCTTCTGGCTCGCAGTTAAGAGTGTCAATAGTTGAATACGTGGTAATATTCAAGGTTGAACCTCCACAGTCATATCCAATGAGTGTTGAGGCTTGCGTGGCAATAGAGAGCAAGATAGCTGCTTGTATCGGCTGCATGGTTGCTGTTATAGCGTTGTCGAGAGACTGATGATCTTCAGGGGTGACGGTTTCTCCTTGAAGATCTCGTTGCGTCGCAGGGATATCGTCTTCCTGCTGTGGAGTGGGGTGATGCTGACCAGAGGTTTTAAATTTCGCTCTTGGGTCGCTGCGATAGTTTATCGTTGGCGTAACGATATTGGAGACTCTGTTAACGCTAGGAAGATTGAATTCGTTTCGCAAGATACATAACGAAAGCTTATAATCAGACTTAGTTGTCTCGGGCGAGTATAATGTATCGGCTTTATTTCTTTTTCTTGCTGACGCGAATCTCGCGGAATTGTATTTGCCAGACGCATGGACTTTGTTTTCGGTCGCACGGATACCTGATCGTTGAAGCTGCAAGAGGTGTTGTTCCGGCGAGGATTTGAAGATAGGAGTTTGTGGCAAAACATAAACTCCTTTTGATTTAACTTTAGGAATAGAAATGTTTTCTAAATTGTTCTCATATGAACATTCTAAAAGTTCATCTGAGGCGAAGGCGTTGATGTTTCTTTCCACACAGGACTTTGAATATAAATCGTCGGGATGGTTACCGGAATTCTTTAAAGTATCGGGATGGCTACCAGAATCGTCGGGATGGTTACCGGAATTATTTAAAGAATCGGGATGGCTACCGGAATCGTCGGGATGGTTACCGGAATTATTTAAAGAATCGGGATGGCTACCGGAATCGTCGGAATGGTTACCGGAATTATTTAAAGAATCGGGATGGCTACCGGAATCGTCGGGATGGTTACCGGAATTAATAGAAGACGCGAGTTGATCGTTAACGATCGTCTCGTGCGCGCGGCACGCACGAGCATTGAATAAGTCCGAATTGACTTCGGCTTGAATATTCGAAAAGGGAACCTCGATCTCTTCCACCTCCAACGTAGGCAGGGAGAAGGACGCCACTTCGGACGATGCGTTAAAGCATCGCAGGTATGCCTTTCCGTTACGGTTGGTGACTAAACAATCACCTAAGAACACATCGGGTTTTACATCTACTTTTCGGACATACCCTTCGCTTGGGCCCTTTACGTTGACGGCTATGCAGGCGGCGGTACGGCTTTCGATGGAATATTCCCGAGGATTCGAAAAGGGAATACGTAGGTTTTTATACTCTACGCATTCCTTTGCAAATGATATCTCTGCTCCCTCTCTGAAGAAGGGGGAGCCTAAGATACCATCTATATTAATTGGGAAACTGTCAGGCAGAACGTGTAGCGTGACTTTAATGGAATCTGCTAGCTCCGCATTGATATAACCGAGGGTCGCAATTTCTCCTTCTGTCACGCCATGGACGTGTATGACGCTGTCAGTTTTTAGATGAACGTCAGATTTGATACCAGACGCTCGGATTAAGTTGACCTCGGACCCGGTGTCCAAGAGGAACTCACACTCTTTTGAGAAGAGTGACGATTTTGCTTTTATTCGAGGGATAGGGGAGTCCGGCGCGAGATTTATTGCCGAGACTAATTTCGCGGATGGTCGTTCATTCTGCTGACCGTCCGGGTTATCTCTCCTATCTACTCGAATTTCATCTACTGCTGGTCGTCGCTGATGACGGCCAGCTGTGTTGCCTTTTGGCGATTCTCTTGGGATGCCTCCCGTCCTTTGGTCGCGTTTGTCGGGAGGCTTGATTCGTTTCCCGACTCATTTCTACTGTAATATTCGCGGCGGCGACATTCGTGTATGTCATGTCCCGTGCGCTTACAATATTTACAATACTTTTGATTCTCCATAGGAAAGCGTGTTACGTCGTCCGATGTACGACGTTGGCCTTGTACATACATTATGTATTCAAGGTCTGATCTGCATAAGATCCATACACCGTCCCCTAGACATAAGAACATAATATTAAGATCTCATATATTGTATTGTTCTATTCCTTATCTCCGTCTCTATCCATCACCATAACTTCACCTTGATCAACACCTTACCTCAGTTTCAACCCATCACCACGACACATAATGCAATAAAGTATTGCATCACTCTGGAAGCATCTAGAAGCTTCTAGAAGCGTCGAGAAGTCCAGGGACTGCTGCATCAGCAGTCCCGCGCTCGTAGAGGGCAATAGGACAGCCACGAGACTGCAGCGTCAGCGGAAATGCACGTGCAGTCCCCGGGAGCAAAGACGCTGCTGCGTCAGCGGTTCTCCCACTCCGACGACTGAAGAACAAAGAGACTGCAGCGTCAGCTATCCCCACTCCGACCGAAGGAGGCAAGGCAGAGCGGACGCTTGCATCAGTCCGCCTCCATCTCGCGACTCGAACAGTCCGCCTCCGACCGGCGACTCGAGCAGTCGTGCCAACCTGGCCTCAGCCGCCAGTCCGGCTTCTTCCGACTTCAAGAGCAGACGTGTTCAGTCTAGCTCCGCGAAAGTGAAGTGTGTCGATCCTTCACTCCTAATTCCAATTCCAATTCCAATTCTAACTCAACTCAACTCAACTCATACATTATTCCTACAACATATTACTATATCCATTATTCATTAATCCAATTACTACTCCTATTATAATATTACTTACATATTGTATACCAGTGTACTTACCAGTTCTTATTTAATATATCGTTGTTATACCAGTGCTTCGATCTTGTTATTCTTGTGTTAGTTCAACACCATCTTCCAGTTCAGTTCTTACATTGAATGTATTATACTCGTGACATATCCGGACTTGGTCTAAAGTGCGCAGTGGAAACGCTGAGCCGCCAATAAGGAATTTGAAGCGAGTCATAGAGTGTTACGTCGTCCGATGTACGACGTTGGCCTTGTACACACACTATGTATACAAGGTCTGATCTGCATAAGATCCATACACCGTCCCCTAGAAATAAGAGCATAGTATTAAGATCTCATTATTCTATTATTCTAATCCTTATCTCCGTCTCTACCCATCACCATAACTTCACCTTGATCAACACCTTACCTCAGTTTCAACCCATCACCACGACACATAATGCAATAAAGTATTGCATCACTCTGGAAGCATCTAGAAGCTTCTAGAAACGTCGAGAAGTCCAAGGACTGCTGCATCAGCAGTCCCACGCTCGTAGAGGGCAATAGGACAGCCACGAGACTGCAGCGTCAGCAGAAATGCACGTGCAGTCCCCGGGAGCGAAGACGCTGCTGCGTCAGCGGTTCTCCCACTCCGACGACTGAAGAACAAAGAGACTGCAGCATCAGCTATCCCCACTCCGACCGAAGGAGGCAAGGCAGAACGGACGCTTGCATCAGTCCGCCTCCAGACAGCGACTCGAACGGTCCGCTCCAAGCGAGCGACTCGCACGGACGTGCCAGTCCGGCTTCTTCCGACTTCAAGAGCAGACGTGTTCAGTCTAGCTCCGCGATAGTGAAGTGTGTCGATCCTTCACTCCTAATTCCAATTCCAATTCCAACTCTAACTCAACTCAACTCAACTCCTAATTCTCATACATTATTCCTACAACATATTACTATATCCATTATTCATTAATCCAATTACTACTTCTATTATAATACTACTTACATATTGTATACCAGTGTACTTACCAGTTCTTATTTAATATATCGTTGTTATACCAGTGCTTCGATCTTGTTATTCTTGTGTTAGTTAACACCATCTTCCAATTCAGTTCTTGCATCGAATATAATAAACTCGTGACATATCCGGACTTGGTCTAAAGTGCGCAGTGGAAACGCTGAGCCGCCAATAAGGAATTTGAAGCGAGTCATAGAGAAGTTCTCGTGCCACGTCTAGAATTGGTCTAAAGAGCGCAGTGGAAACGCTGAGCCGCCACTATAGACGTGAAGCGAGTTAACTACCAAAAAGGTTAATAACAAGTGGAAGTGCATTTTCATTATATTATTAATATTCCATCATTACTATTCCTTACCCATGCGACGCCCACGTCGAGCGGGACGCAAGTATCAACTTGCTAAATTGAGACGCGCGTTAAGAAATAAAGCGGTGCTCGATCAAATCATTGCCACTACCGAGTGGACAGAACTTCTGGGAACCACCGAGCACATTCCGTGTGACGCGTCCGATTACGTTTCTGTATACGGTTGCCCTTGCAACCCTCCTAAAGAGGTCAACCACGCGGACCTCTCGCGAGCTCCGACGCCAGTTCTACATCCGGTCGATTGTCCAGAGGTGATCGACATAGCCGACGACGACGACAGCCGAGACACGATCATCGTTCCCAGGGTCCGTTGCCGAATCATCAGTGACGTCCCTCTGCCAACTCATCAACGTGTCGTCTTGCGGCCAGCATCCAAGGCCACTAATGTCGTCCCGAACCGAGCAGCAGCAACTCTGCCAGATCTTCCCCACCTCGAGGACATCTGTATAGAAGACCCGATGTACCACACCTACTGCCAGTACCGCCAGTTCCTGCTGCAACAATATTATTAGGCGTTAATACAGCATTGCGGTGAGTCGTATAATGTCTTGTATAATTGCTGAATCCTGTAAACTCACCGTTTTCGTTGCATCATCTCGCGCGTGATTCTTGTCGGGACACTTCTTGTAACCGCGTCGGACGTTCTCTTCTTGACTGCATCCATAGCAATATCGGTTGTCCTAGTGCATATGACAGCCCGCGGCTGTCTCGGCACGAAAGACCACTCCTCATTTTAATCTTCATATCTCAACCGTCCGTCTGTCACTGTTCTCTTTTCTCTCTCTTGGTACCTGTAACAAAAACACAGTGACGGACGTGACAAATTTGGCGCAGTCGGTAGGACATCGAAGTGGTCGCCGATATTTGCATTAATAAGCCCCGACGCGTGTCAGTGCGAAGTTCACATTTCTAAATCCCATTTATATCTATCAAAATGTCTCGCCCAATCACGCGATCTCAAAAGGATCTCCGAGCAGATCCTAACGCAGACCTTCCTCCAATGACCGAGGAAGAGTTACTCCTTTATGCGCAAGACCTCGCCCGTAGAGAGCAATATCTCAAAGAAGAAACTGATTTTATTGCCAAATTGCGTCTCAAATATGAAGAAGACGCACAAAACCAAAAGAATATGCTCGACGAAATACGAAAAGAGCTTCATAACATCCAAATCACGAGTCAAACCCTACGTCAACAATCGCCTACACCAGGCCCTAGTAACGTCTCTAATATGCGGGAACCTTCACCGCCAGAGCCACGCGAAATCCCACAGTATGAACCTACTGGTAATTTCGCTCTAAAACAAGCCGCCGAGCTTGTCCCTAGATTCGACGGAACTTCGTCTTCCGTCCTACAATTCATACGTGCATGCAAACGCGCGCGTGACACCGTACCGGCCACTGCAGAGCGTGCCCTCACAAAATTGCTCTGCAATAAACTCCACGATCGTGCTTATGCCGCTATAGAAGGCCAGCACATATTCACAATTTCTGCACTATGCGAGAAATTACGAACAGTACTGGGCCCATACAAATTCGTTGACCAGTACCGTGGCGATCTCGCGAGTGTACTCCAAGCTCCAAACGAGCACATCCTAGACTTCATCAATCGCGTCAAAGACCTTCGAACCGCGATTCAAGATGCCACAGATATTGGCCTTGATTACGAAGAATTAGATCGCTTCGTAGTAGATTGTTTTCTACGAGGTCTCCTTCCCCAGCTGCGTGCCGAAGTGCTTCATTGCCCTTCGCGAAATCCTGCCACTGTTTTCGAAGCAGCCATCTCTGCTTACAGGCAGTATGAGTCAGACCAGACTCGTCGACGAGAACTGATCCGCGAAGAAAAACGAGTCAGCTTCTCTGATAACCGGCCGTATCGCCAGCGTTCCACGTACGAGTCCGCTCGTGACATTCCAGAGCGAACTCAAGAACGCCGCGATAACAGACCGGACTCGTCTCAGCAGTCCTCGAGAAACTTAAACCGGGACTCTTATCGCTCCCCGACGCCGCAACGGCGATGGGAAAATAATCCTCGCGACCAAAACACGTACCGCGATGGTCGCACAGATCGCCCCTCAAGCCCTAACAAGTTTTGCAACTACTGCAAAGTCCCCGGGCACGATATTCACGAGTGCCGTAAGCGCGCTTTTAATAATAATAGGAGGTCGGGAAACGAGTCCGGCCTCCCGACCGAAGCCAACCCAAGGCGGGAGGCCGCATCTTCAACCCAAACTACAGCCCGCACCCAAACGGCTATCCGGACGAACGACCAGTCCGACGATTCGTCTCAGCAGTAAATCTTGCTGCAGACTCACCAATCCCGCGCGTAAAAATCTCCGCCCCTCAATTACAAAAGAAGTGTGAATTTTTGTTGGACACGGGTTCGGAGATCAATTTAATTCGTGCGTCAAGTCTAGAACCAAATCTACCTATAGATCATACAAACACTATAGAAGTCCAAGGAATAACCGAGGGATCCATTCCAACTCTCGGTCAAATTAAAATACACTTACAGGGTCAAAACCCTATCGAATTTCATGTCTTGGAAGAAAACTTCCCAATTAACATCGACGGAATCCTCGGTTCTCCCTTCTTCAGAACAGGAGCCGAGATCTCCTTTGCGAATGAATACATTATGATAGGAAACATTCGGGTTCCCTTCTCGAACCCTTGCGCGCCCACGGCTGAGCCTCGCGATAAATTGGCAGCAGAGGTTATTTCAATGCCTTCGTCTATGACCAACGATCTCGTTAAAACTCCAGCCGCCGAGCGTGAGGAACATTCGGCAAGGAACGTTCGAGTGTCTTCCTCAAATCCTCGTGCACCCGCGGTCAGACCTTGCAGAGCTCCGGTGACGGAGGTTATTTCAATGCCTCCTCGGGATTCGATCGAGTACTCCCTAGAGAAAAACGCCGTGAAAAGCCGGCCGGAATCGAAGGAGACTCGAGAGATATCGGAGTACACTGCGAGAAGTCGGGTCGTGGAGCGTGAGGATCGAGTCCGAACAAAGACTCCTCCGAAATCCGAAGAATTCGTCCTCGAACCTCGTACCGTTGCGTGCATAGCGGTCGACGTCGAAGGACCTAAACAGGGATATATCCGCCGTGTTAATGTAGCGCCGGATGTATTCCTGGGTGACTGCGTCGTCACCAATCGTAAAGGCAAAGCGAGCCTCCGGTGTTTTAACACCTCGTCGGAAAGAGTTTCATTTCGATTGCCCCCATTGGAGATGGAAGAAATCGAGTCGTACTCTTCCGACCTTTCTAATTCCGGGTACTATCCCGACGCATTCGGTAACCATCCCGACCTTACTAATTCCGGGTACTATCCCGACGCATTCGGTAACCATCCCGACCTTACTAATTCCGGGAACCATCCCGACGCATTCGGTAACCATCCCGACCTTACTAATTCCGGGAACCATCCCGACGCATTCGGTAACCATCCCGACCTTACTAATTCCGGGTACTATCCCGACGCATTCGGTAACCATCCCGACCTTTCTAATTCCGGTAACCAGCCCGACGCATTCGGTAACCATCCCGACCTTTCTAACTCCGGTAACCAGCCCGATCCTTATACTAACTCCGGTAACCAGCCCGATCTTTATACTAACTCCGGTAACCAGCCCGACTTTTATACTAACTCCGGTAACCAGCCCGATCAATTCCAAAACCAACTCCATTCCTACGACAATCAAAGATCTTCAAGACCCATATGTAAGCAGGTCTGTTCTATATTGCACAATAAACCCAGTAACAGTTCTAAACCAGAGAAGGATATCAAAGCCTCCAAAGTAAAAGAACTTCATAAGTTACTTCGAAATCATATCTTTCATGATCCACAGAAACTCGATTCCTTTCAACTTCCATCTGCATGTTGCCATGCGAGGCGAAACAAATACGATAAAATTAATCTCTGCGCTACAGCGAAATACGCGTCAGCAAGAAGGAAATATAAATCCGAGTACCCTCGCGATAACGGATACCCCTACCAGATTAAACGAGCGAAATACGAAACCTCTGGTCAGCAAAATCTCCTTCCACCACTGGAAGATCAACATATCACATCGCAACACCGCTCCTCCGAAGCAGCAATCGCCTCAGAAGACCGTCAGTCCTTAGACACACACGAAACTGTAATCATGCAGCCGATCCAAGTTGCCATCTTACTCTCTATAGCCACGCGAGTGTACACCCTCATCGGATACGATTGTGGAGGATCTACACTGAACACGACAACGTTCTCCATCATCGATATTCCTGATTGCGAGCCTGAAGAAATCAAACCCACGGAGGACTCAGTAAAAATCCAATTGCTGCAACTAGCAGAATTTACTCAGACGAGAGTAATCCAGTGCCACATAGAAATCGACCGCACGATATTCTATTGTGGCATGCACTCACATGTTTCCATCGTCACGAACGGACGACAGGAATATTTACTGGCAACCACCAGTGAAACCTGTTCCGAGTTGCAGAAAACCGGAACAATCCTCATCACTCCGACCGCCCAGGTCACGGGAGTCCAGCCCAATTCTACTACATCCCGCAGCCTCACATTGGCGGGAGAACTTCAAAATAACGGGCAATGCGCAGGAACAACGTACAACGACCCATTCGGCACTTGGACCAGTGTCGTTGTACAGGCCATTGTTCGAATAACCCTGAGGGACTACACAGCAACAGTGAAACTCTCTACAGGTCAGATCCATCTACAGTCAGGACAAATATGCACCTTCACAAAAGGAAGCTGCCTTGATACGCAAGATGGACATACATTCTGGGACGTCGTTCCCAATGATTACTGCAAGTTCAATAGCTACGACGTTCTCTACGAAGGACTAGCTACCAGAGTTTCTACAAAGACAAAGTTCTCACCTACATTATATATGGTGGAATCTGAAGACACCACATTCGCGTTGACAGAATCTGGTCGTACATCAATTTGCGGTTATATTATTATTCGCACGGAGCACCCCAAGCTCTTTATTCTGGATACAAGTCTGTCCGGTAAATTCAAGGAACGCACTCACACCATAGTAAGCAATCTGGACATATTCACCTACGTGAATAGTAAGTTCATCTACGTAGAAAAACATCTGAAAAGTCAACTTACCCAGTTGTACCAGGATGTCATCCGGCAAAAGTGCGAACTGGAGAAACAGGTCCTTCAAAACGCACTAACGATGTTACACTCATCACCTGAAGAAATAGCAGCTGCCATTATGCGAGAACCAGGATTCGTCGCAGTTCCAGCTGGAGAAGTGGTGCATATTATAAAGTGCATTCCAGTAACCGTACAAGTTCGGAAAACGGATAAGTGTTTCGATGAACTTCCGATCACTTACCAGAATTCTTCCAAGTTCTTAAAGCCAGGAGACCATATTATAGTTGCCACAGGTACAGAAAAGCCATGCAATGAACTCCTGCCGCCTCTCTACAAAATAAACGGAATTTGGTATCGTTTAACGCCGTCACTCACAGAGACCGTTGCCCCAGCAACATTACAACCGCTCATCAAACCCACATGGAAGTACGTGGATCCAACAAATATCGCAACAGGCGGAATCTATTCCCAAGAGGATCTCAACAAACTACAGGACCACATCATGTTTCCAGTGGAAAGAGTGGCCGTAATAAATTCTATCGCCCAAGGAGCATCCGGCAGAGATTACGCAACAGGAAACGTTAATATGTTCAACCTGCTTGACGAAAACTCCCTGCAACAGATAGCGGAATCAACAGCACAAAAACTGTGGTCAGGATTCACCACATTTGGTTCAATCAGTGCTGGAGTGCTAGGAATATATATAGCAATCCGAACAATAAAGACTATCATAAGTACCATAATCAATGGTATTGCATTGCACTCACTTTACGGATGGAGTTTGCATCTAGCAGTCGCCGTATGGAGCTCCCTCACAAGATTCTTCATCTTCCTGAAGCAAAAGGACAATACTTACACGTATGCAGCAAGATACAGGAAAAGTGCAAGTGAAAGTGTTAGTGAACAAAGTGATTCCCCACCCACCCTAAACCCCGAGAAAAGACAGTCGAATAATGAACATTGCGAATACGACTTGTCGGACATTACAAAACCAGCCCCAGCCCCACGTGCCGACACCGATAACATTTCAGTGCGACCAGTGTTTCGTACAAATATAGGAAATACTCGCCGAGAACTGTGCTCCCTGCGCGGAGTACCCCCGGACGATACGTCGCATGAATGAGTGTGATATCGAGTGTTGAGCGAGAAATTTCTTCCTTGTAAGAAATTTCTTTTCCGCGTTGGGAGGTGTTACGTCGTCCGATGTACGACGTTGGCCTTGTACACACACTATGTATACAAGGTCTGATCTGCATAAGATCCATACACCGTCCCCTAGAAATAAGAGCATAGTATTAAGATCTCATTATTCTATTATTCTAATCCTTATCTCCGTCTCTACCCATCACCATAACTTCACCTTGATCAACACCTTACCTCAGTTTCAACCCATCACCACGACACATAATGCAATAAAGTATTGCATCACTCTGGAAGCATCTAGAAGCTTCTAGAAACGTCGAGAAGTCCAAGGACTGCTGCATCAGCAGTCCCACGCTCGTAGAGGGCAATAGGACAGCCACGAGACTGCAGCGTCAGCAGAAATGCACGTGCAGTCCCCGGGAGCGAAGACGCTGCTGCGTCAGCGGTTCTCCCACTCCGACGACTGAAGAACAAAGAGACTGCAGCATCAGCTATCCCCACTCCGACCGAAGGAGGCAAGGCAGAACGGACGCTTGCATCAGTCCGCCTCCAGACAGCGACTCGAACGGTCCGCTCCAAGCGAGCGACTCGCACGGACGTGCCAGTCCGGCTTCTTCCGACTTCAAGAGCAGACGTGTTCAGTCTAGCTCCGCGATAGTGAAGTGTGTCGATCCTTCACTCCTAATTCCAATTCCAATTCCAACTCTAACTCAACTCAACTCAACTCCTAATTCTCATACATTATTCCTACAACATATTACTATATCCATTATTCATTAATCCAATTACTACTTCTATTATAATACTACTTACATATTGTATACCAGTGTACTTACCAGTTCTTATTTAATATATCGTTGTTATACCAGTGCTTCGATCTTGTTATTCTTGTGTTAGTTAACACCATCTTCCAATTCAGTTCTTGCATCGAATATAATAAACTCGTGACATATCCGGACTTGGTCTAAAGTGCGCAGTGGAAACGCTGAGCCGCCAATAAGGAATTTGAAGCGAGTCATAGAGAAGTTCTCGTGCCACGTCTAGAATTGGTCTAAAGAGCGCAGTGGAAACGCTGAGCCGCCACTATAGACGTGAAGCGAGTTAACTACCAAAAAGGTTAATAACAAGTGGAAGTGCATTTTCATTATATTATTAATATTCCATCATTACTATTCCTTACCCATGCGACGCCCACGTCGAGCGGGACGCAAGTATCAACTTGCTAAATTGAGACGCGCGTTAAGAAATAAAGCGGTGCTCGATCAAATCATTGCCACTACCGAGTGGACAGAACTTCTGGGAACCACCGAGCACATTCCGTGTGACGCGTCCGATTACGTTTCTGTATACGGTTGCCCTTGCAACCCTCCTAAAGAGGTCAACCACGCGGACCTCTCGCGAGCTCCGACGCCAGTTCTACATCCGGTCGATTGTCCAGAGGTGATCGACATAGCCGACGACGACGACAGCCGAGACACGATCATCGTTCCCAGGGTCCGTTGCCGAATCATCAGTGACGTCCCTCTGCCAACTCATCAACGTGTCGTCTTGCGGCCAGCATCCAAGGCCACTAATGTCGTCCCGAACCGAGCAGCAGCAACTCTGCCAGATCTTCCCCACCTCGAGGACATCTGTATAGAAGACCCGATGTACCACACCTACTGCCAGTACCGCCAGTTCCTGCTGCAACAATATTATTAGGCGTTAATACAGCATTGCGGTGAGTCGTATAATGTCTTGTATAATTGCTGAATCCTGTAAACTCACCGTTTTCGTTGCATCATCTCGCGCGTGATTCTTGTCGGGACACTTCTTGTAACCGCGTCGGACGTTCTCTTCTTGACTGCATCCATAGCAATATCGGTTGTCCTAGTGCATATGACAGCCCGCGGCTGTCTCGGCACGAAAGACCACTCCTCATTTTAATCTTCATATCTCAACCGTCCGTCTGTCACTGTTCTCTTTTCTCTCTCTTGGTACCTGTAACAAAAACACAGTGACGGACGTGACAAGAGAAGTTCTCGTGCCACGTCTAGAATTGGTCTAAAGAGCGCAGTGGAAACGCTGAGCCGCCACTATAGACGTGAAGCGAGTTAACTACCAAAAAGGTTAATAACAAATGGAAGTTCATTTTCATTATATTATTAATATTCCATCATTACTATTCCTTACCCATGCGACGCCCACGTCGAGCGGGACGCAAGTATCAACTTGCTAAATTGAGACGCGCGTTAAGAAATAAAGCGGTGCTCGATCAAATCATTGCCACTACCGAGTGGACAGAACTTCTAGGAACCACCGAGCACATTCCGTGTGACGCGTCCGATTACGTTTCTGTATACGGTTGCCCTTGCAACCCTCCTAAAGAGGTCAACCACGCGGACCTCTCGCGAGCTCCGACGCCAGTTCTGCATCCGGTCGATCGTCCTGAGGTAATCGACATAGCCGACGACGACAGCCAAGACACGATCATCGTTCCCAGGGTCCGTTGCCGAATCATCCGCGACGTTCCTCTGCCAGCTCACCAACGTGTCGTCTTGCGGCCAGCATCCAAGGCCACTAATGTCGTCCCGAACCGAGCAGCAGCAACTCTGCCAGATCTTCCCCACCTCGAGGACATCTGTATAGAAGATCCGATGTACTACACCTACTGTCAGTACCGCCAGTTCCTGCTACAACAATATTATTAGGCGTCAATACAACATTGCGGTGAGTCGTATAATGTCTTGTATAATTGCCGAATCCTGTAAACTCACCGTTCTCGTTGCATCATCTCGCGCGTGATTCTTGTCGGGACACTTCTTGTAACCGCGTCGGACGTTCTCTTCTTGACTGCATCCATAGCAATATCGGTTGTCCTAGTGCATATGACAGCCCGCGGCTGTCTCGGCACGAAAGACCACTCCTCATTTTAATCTTCATATCTCAACCGTCCGTCTGTCACTGTTCTCTTTTCTCTCTCCTGGTACCTGTAACAAAAACACAGTGACGGACGTGACAAATTTGGCGCAGTCGGTAGGACATCGAAGTGGTCGCCGATATTTGCATTAATAAGCCCCGACGCGTGTCAGTGCGAAGTTCACATTTCTTAAATCCCATTTATATCTTTCAAAATGTCTCGCCCAATCACGCGATCTCAAAAGGATCTCCGAGCAGATCCTAACGCAGACCTTCCTCCAATGACCGAGGAAGAGCTACTCCTTTATGCGCAAGACCTCGCCCGTAGAGAGCAATATCTCAAAGAAGAAACTGATTTTATTGCCAAATTGCGTCTCAAATATGAAGAAGACGCACAAAACCAAAAGAATATGCTCGACGAAATACGAAAAGAGCTTCATAACATCCAAATCACGAGTCAAACCCTACGTCAACAATCGCCTACACCAGGCCCTAGTAACGTCTCTAATATGCGGGAACCTTCACCGCCAGAGCCACGCGAAATCCCACAGTATGAACCTACTGGTAATTTCGCTCTAAAACAAGCCGCCGAGCTTGTCCCTAGATTCGACGGAACTTCGTCTTCCGTCCTACAATTCATACGTGCATGCAAACGCGCGCGTGACACCGTACCGGCCACTGCAGAGCGTGCCCTCACAAAATTTCTCTGCAATAAACTCCACGATCGTGCTTATGCCGCTATAGAAGGCCAGCACATATTCACAATTTCTGCACTATGCGAGAAATTACGAACAGTACTGGGCCCATACAAATTCGTTGACCAGTACCGTGGCGATCTCGCGAGTGTACTCCAAGCTCCAAACGAGCACATCCTAGACTTCATCAATCGCGTTAAAGACCTTCGAACCGCGATTCAAGATGCCACAGATATTGGCCTTGATTACGAAGAACTAGATCGCTTCGTAGTAGATTGTTTTCTACGAGGTCTCCTTCCTCAGCTGCGTGCCGAAGTGCTTCATTGCCCTTCGCGAAATCCTGCCACTGTTTTCGAAGCAGCCATCTCTGCTTACAGGCAGTATGAGTCAGACCAGACTCGTCGACGAGAACTGATCCGCGAAGAAAAACGAGTCAGCTTCTCTGATAACCGGCCGTATCGCCAGCGTTCCACGTACGAGTCCCCTCGTGACATTCCAGAGCGAACTCAAGAACGCCGCGATAACAGACCGGACTCGTCTCAGCAGTCCTCGAGAAACTTAAACCGGGACTCTTATCGCTCCCCGACGCCGCAACGGCGATGGGAAAATAATCCTCGCGACCAAAACACGTACCGCGATGGTCGCACAGATCGCCCTTCAAGCTCTAACAAATTTTGCAACTACTGCAAAGTCCCCGGGCACGATATTCACGAGTGCCGTAAGCGCGCTTTTAATAATAATAGGAGGTCGGGAAACGAGTCCGGCCTCCCGACCGAAGCCAACCCAAGGCGGGAGGCCGCATCTTCAACCCAAACTACAGCCCGCACCCAAACGACTATCCGGACGAACGACCAGTCCGACGATTCGTCTCAGCAGTAAATCTTGCTGCAGACTCACCAATTCCGCGCGTAAAAATCTCCGCCCCTCAATTACAAAAGAAGTGTGAATTTTTGTTGGACACGGGTTCGGAGATCAATTTAATTCGTGCGTCAAGTCTAGAACCAAATCTACCTATAGATCATACGAACACTATAGAAGTCCAAGGAATAACCGAGGGATCCATTCCAACTCTCGGTCAAATTAAAATACACTTACAGGGTCAAAACCCTATTGAATTTCATGTCTTGGAAGAAAACTTCCCAATTAACATCGACGGAATCCTCGGTTCTCCCTTCTTCAGAACAGGAGCCGAGATCTCCTTTGCGAATGAATACATAACGATAGGAAACATTCGGGTTCCCTTCTCGAACCCTTGCGCGCCCACGGCTGAGCCTCGCGATAAATTGGCAGCAGAGATTATTTCAATGCCTTCGTCTATGACCAACGATCTCGTTAAAACTCCAGCCGCCGAGCGTGAGGAACATTCGGCAGGGAACGTTCGAGTGTCTTCCTCAAATCCTCGTGCACCCGCGGTCAGACCTTGCAGAGCTCCGGTGACGGAGGTTATTTCAATGCCTCCTCGGGATTCGATCGAGTACTCCCTAGAGAAAAACGCCGTGAAAAGCCGGCCGGAATCGAAGGAGACTCGAGAGATATCGGAGTACACTGCGAGAAGTCGGGTCGTGGAGCGTGAGGATCGAGTCCGAACAAAGACTCCTCCGAAATCCGAAGAATTCGTCCTCGAACCTCGTACCGTTGCGTGCATAGCGGTCGACGTCGAAGGACCTAAACAGGGATATATCCGCCGTGTTAATGTAGCGCCGGATGTATTCCTGGGTGACTGCGTTGTCACCAATCGTAAAGGCAAAGCGAGCCTCCGGTGTTTTAACACCTCGTCGGAAAGAGTTTCATTTCGATTGCCCCCATTGGAGATGGAAGAAATCGAGTCGTACTCTTCCGACCTTTCTAATTCCGGGAACTATCCCGACGCATTCGGTAACCATCCCGACCTTTCTAATTCCGGGAACCATCCCGACGTATTCGGTAACCATCCCGACCTTTCTAATTCCGGGTATCATCCCGACGCATTCGGTAACCATCCCGACCTTTCTAATTCCGGGAACTATCCCGACGCATTCGGTAACCATCCCGACCTTTCTACTTCCGGGTATCATCCCGACGTATTCGGTAACCATCCCGACCTTTCTAATTCCGGGTATCATCCCGACGCATTCGGTAACCATCCCGACCTTTCTAACTCCGGTAACCAGCCCGATCATTATACTAACTCCGGTAACCAGCCCGATTCTCATACTAACTCCGGTAACCAGCCCGATCATTATACTAACTCCGGTAACCAGCCCGATAAAACCAAGGTCAGAATGACCTATTCCATCGCAAATTCCCACGAAGCTCGCGTGAAAGAGCTATTAGAAACTATCCCCATGGATCATCTCAGCGGTGACGAAATGAACCATGTTAAATCTTTGTTAGAAAAGCACAATGATCTTTTCCATCTCCAAGGGGATCGTTTGGGAAAAACAAATGCGGTGACTCACAGAATCATCACGACGGATGATATTCCAATCCATGTTAAACAGTATCGCTACCCACCAATCCACAAGGACGAAATCAACAAACAAATGTCCGAACTCTTACGGAATGACATAGTCGTTCCATCTAACTCACCTTATAATTCCCCCTTGTGGATTGTTCCTAAGAAAGCGGACGCCGAGGGTAACAAAAAATGGCGCATGGTAATCGATTACCGCGCATTAAACGAGAAATCGGTGGCCGACGCGTACCCGCTACCTAGCATTAACGAAATCCTAGATCAGTTAGGCAGCGCCACATACTTCAGTGTGTTTGACTTAGCCAGCGGATTCCATCAGATAGGAATGGAGAAGGAGGATGCCGCGAAGACCGCCTTCTCCACGCCTTTCGGCCACTACGAATTCAACAGAATGCCATTCGGTCTCCGTAATGCTCCGGCTACCTTCCAAAGATTAATGGACACAGTCCTCTGCGGCCTACAAGGCAACGAACTCTTCGTGTACCTCGATGATATCGTGATCTACGCGCGTTCATTAGAAGAACATTATGCCAAATTCAATAAACTAGCCCGCCGACTGCGCGGAGCCAACCTCAAATTACAGCCCTCGAAATGCGGCTTCCTTCATAAGGAAGTGGCATACCTGGGACATCAGATTAGCCAAGACGGCGTCAGACCATGTCCAAAGAAAATTAATGCCGTACAAAATTTCCCACGACCTAAGAACGCGAAAAACGTGCGCGAATTTTTAGGCCTTGCAGGGTACTACCGCAAATTTATTAATGACTTCGCTAAAATCTCCAAACCCCTAACCCAACTCCTCGCCAAAGAGCACAATTTCGAATGGGGTCCAAAACAAGAAAAGGCCTTCGAAGACCTACGACAAGCTCTGTGTGACGAACCGGTCCTTCAATACCCGGATTTCGATAAGCCGTTTAACGTCACCTGCGATGCATCTGGATATGCCATCGGCGCCGTATTAAGCCAAGGCGAAGTAGGCAAGGATCGTCCCGTTGCCTATGCCTCAAGGATCCTGCAGGGCGCCGAAGTAAACTATTCTACAATAGAGAAGGAGTGCTTAGCCATAATATTCGCAGTACAGTATTTTAGACCATATATTTACGGCCGAAAATTTACACTAATCACAGACCATAAACCGCTGGTCTGGATGACGTCAGTAAAAGACCCTACGTCGCGCCTCCTCAGATGGCGCCTAAAACTGGCCGAGTTTGAATATAAAGTTGTCTACAAACCTGGAAAAGCGAATTCTAACGCTGATGCCCTCTCCCGAAACCCAGTTACGTTGCCCCTCTCATGGAGCACCCCTGGAGGCACATCGCCGCCAAGAGCACCGTTATCAAATCCAGGAACCCCTCTCTTCGATAACCGCCGAAGGAGATGGGCCGACTCGCATCTTATGCCACCGCCTCAGTCAATTCCCCCGAGGAAGAGGAAATCATCGTCGAACTCAACATCTGAACCACCATCAAAAACGCCACCACGCCCTAGGGCGAGTTCAGATGACGACAGCCTTTTGGTATCACCACCCCTAGTACCCGCCTCCAGTCAAGAGGAGTCACCCATAACAGGACTAGAGGACATTTTAACCGCCGTCCCCAGCCTAATTCCCCAACCAACGGGACCAAACTGGCTCGATGAAGAAGAAGAAACCTTACCCTCCGAGGACGAGGAAGAAGATGAGGAGCCAAGACGACAAGGGAGAATAACGTACCTCCGCGACCGACTAATTATGAGGAAAGATAATTTAGTATGTTTCACAACCCTGGATGGTCAACCTATAGACCCAGGAGCCGTAGACCTCCATAGACAAAGGAAACTGTCCGACGGTCGAGATCTGACCTTATTCAAAGCAAAGATAAGTAATTTCGGTAGCAACAAGCTGATACAGATACCCATCAAACCATCCCTGACTCACGAGGTTTCAACTGACGACCTAAAAGAATGTTTCCGGACATTACTTGATGTAGCCAACGAACTCAGATTGCGAACATTTTCAATCTCAAAAACCTATATAGATGACAATTCCATGGAGTACGTCTCGAACCTCCTCATCGCGACATTCGAAGACACCCCCGTACACATATTCTTCTGCGCAAACGAAATCCAGATACCGGCCGAAGATAGATGGAATGATATTATCGCAGAAAATCACGTCTCTGCGTACGCAGGGCACAAAGGAATTACAAAAACCCTGAAGAGAATCCGCGAAAGATATTGGTGGAGCGGTATGAAGATCCAGATAACGAACTACGTTAATAACTGCCTCAGTTGCCAACGTAATAAACTGACCAGGGTAAAAACGCGCCTGCCGATGAGAATAACGGATACACCCGGTAGAGCGTTCGATAAGGTGTCCATGGACATTGTAGGGCCCCTTCCAACAACCAACGACGGAAACACATACATCTTAACCATACAGGATTTATTAACGAAACACTCAACCGCAATCCCTCTTAAATCCGCCGATGCCATCAGCACTGCGGACGCATTTATAAACAATTTTATCTGCCGTTACGGAACACCTAAAGCCATCCTAACGGATCAAGGAGCGAATTTCACAAGTTCCCTGATGAAGGCCATCGCAAAACGATTCAGAATAACTCGGCTGCAAACAACAGCCTTCCACCCTCAAAGCAATGGGTCAATCGAGAGATGCCACCACGTCTTAGCAGAATACCTGAAGCAATACGTCCACAAAAACAACTGGGACAAATGGGTCGATTTAGCAATGTTTAGTTACAATACAAGTGTCCACGAGGGCACAGATTTCACGCCGCACGAGTTAGTATTCGGCTCTTTGGCACGAGTCCCATCCGCCGATTCCTACTCCTACGAATGCGAAAACGACTCCTATACCCACTACCTCTCCCAATTGCAAAGAAAGATAACCGAAACCCAAATTCGCGCGCGCGGAAACTTAGTCTCCGCGAAAAGAAAATCAAAATCATACTACGATAGAAGAATTAACCCGGTGGAATTCAAGGTAGGAGAACAGGTATTCCTACTCAAAGAACCCTGCAAGGGCAAATTCGATGCGCAATATACGGGTCCTCACGAAATTTGCGACATCCTAGACTCAAACAATGTAAAAATTAAAGTAGGGAACCATTTTAAGATTGTACATGCAAACAAACTCAAGCGTGCGCCGAATAATCCAACGCAAACCCCGCGTCAGCGAAACGTGACACTCATCTGGACGCAGATAAGAAAAGACAAAAGTGCAAGCGAAAGTGTTAGTGAACAAAGTGATTCCCCACCCACCCTAAACCCCGAGAAAAGACAGTCGAAAAATGAACATTGCGAATACGACTTGTCGGACATTACAAAACCAGCCCCAGCCCCACGTGCCGACACCGACAACATTTCAGTGCGACCAGTGTTTCGTACAAGTATAGGAAATACTCGCCGAGAACTGTGCTCCCTGCGCGGAGTACCTCCGGACGATGCGTCGCATGAATGAGTGTGTGATCGAGTGTTGAGCGAGAAATTTCTTCCTTGTAAGAAATTTCTTTTCCGCGTTGGGAGGTGTTACGTCGTCCGATGTACGACGTTGGCCTTGTACATACATTATGTATTCAAGGTCTGATCTGCATAAGATCCATACACCGTCCCCTAGACATAAGAACATAATATTAAGATCTCATATATTGTATTGTTCTATTCCTTATCTCCGTCTCTATCCATCACCATAACTTCACCTTGATCAACACCTTACCTCAGTTTCAACCCATCACCACGACACATAATGCAATAAAGTATTGCATCACTCTGGAAGCATCTAGAAGCTTCTAGAAGCGTCGAGAAGTCCAGGGACTGCTGCATCAGCAGTCCCGCGCTCGTAGAGGGCAATAGGACAGCCACGAGACTGCAGCGTCAGCGGAAATGCACGTGCAGTCCCCGGGAGCAAAGACGCTGCTGCGTCAGCGGTTCTCCCACTCCGACGACTGAAGAACAAAGAGACTGCAGCGTCAGCTATCCCCACTCCGACCGAAGGAGGCAAGGCAGAGCGGACGCTTGCATCAGTCCGCCTCCATCTCGCGACTCGAACAGTCCGCCTCCGACCGGCGACTCGAGCAGTCGTGCCAACCTGGCCTCAGCCGCCAGTCCGGCTTCTTCCGACTTCAAGAGCAGACGTGTTCAGTCTAGCTCCGCGAAAGTGAAGTGTGTCGATCCTTCACTCCTAATTCCAATTCCAATTCCAATTCTAACTCAACTCAACTCAACTCATACATTATTCCTACAACATATTACTATATCCATTATTCATTAATCCAATTACTACTCCTATTATAATATTACTTACATATTGTATACCAGTGTACTTACCAGTTCTTATTTAATATATCGTTGTTATACCAGTGCTTCGATCTTGTTATTCTTGTGTTAGTTCAACACCATCTTCCAGTTCAGTTCTTACATTGAATGTATTATACTCGTGACATATCCGGACTTGGTCTAAAGTGCGCAGTGGAAACGCTGAGCCGCCAATAAGGAATTTGAAGCGAGTCATAGAGAAGTTCTCGTGCCACGTCTAGAATTGGTCTAAAGAGCGCAGTGGAAACGCTGAGCCGCCACTATAGACGTGAAGCGAGTTAACTACCAAAAAGGTTAATAACAAATGGAAGTTCATTTTCATTATATTATTAATATTCCATCATTACTATTCCTTACCCATGCGACGCCCACGTCGAGCGGGACGCAAGTATCAACTTGCTAAATTGAGACGCGCGTTAAGAAATAAAGCGGTGCTCGATCAAATCATTGCCACTACCGAGTGGACAGAACTTCTAGGAACCACCGAGCACATTCCGTGTGACGCGTCCGATTACGTTTCTGTATACGGTTGCCCTTGCAACCCTCCTAAAGAGGTCAACCACGCGGACCTCTCGCGAGCTCCGACGCCAGTTCTGCATCCGGTCGATCGTCCTGAGGTAATCGACATAGCCGACGACGACAGCCAAGACACGATCATCGTTCCCAGGGTCCGTTGCCGAATCATCCGTGACGTTCCTCTGCCAGCTCACCAACGTGTCGTCTTGCGGCCAGCATCCAAGGCCACTAATGTCGTCCCGAACCGAGCAGCAGCAACTCTGCCAGATCTTCCCCACCTCGAGGACATCTGTATAGAAGATCCGATGTACTACACCTACTGTCAGTACCGCCAGTTCCTGCTACAACAATATTATTAGGCGTCAATACAACATTGCGGTGAGTCGTATAATGTCTTGTATAATTGCCGAATCCTGTAAACTCACCGTTCTCGTTGCATCATCTCGCGCGTGATTCTTGTCGGGACACTTCTTGTAACCGCGTCGGACGTTCTCTTCTTGACTGCATCCATAGCAATATCGGTTGTCCTAGTGCATATGACAGCCCGCGGCTGTCTCGGCACGAAAGACCACTCCTCATTTTAATCTTCATATCTCAACCGTCCGTCTGTCACTGTTCTCTTTTCTCTCTCCTGGTACCTGTAACAAAAACACAGTGACGGACGTGACAAGCGATCGCGACCTGGGGACTGGGAAGCGCGATCTTCGCGTTTATACGTTTCGCGCTGATTTGATTGCGACGGTTCGTGACGTCGCGGAGGAGGAGAGCGATACGCGTCTCTGTTATCGGGTTTCCTGTCTCGCCAGGATTCACGAGGTGAAAAGGAAGGTCGTTGATCTTTCCTTTCCGAAGATCTGTTGCGCTGCTCAGGCGCATTCCTATCATAATAAGAGTTGCTTGATCGCTCTGGTGTGCGATTACGAGAGTCGGAGAATGCAACGCGGCGTCCGTCGTCACGATAACGAACACGGTCAAGCTCGTACTGTTTGTACGCGGTTACTGCTTCGTCGAATATTTTCTGTAATTCGAGTGACGCGCAGAGCCTGACCTCGGCTCGAAGCGCTGGGATAAGACCACGCATGAAACAATCAATTGTGAATTTATCAATCTCGTCTAGATTGGGGACCCCGCGGCCTGAATCTATGATCGCCGTTCTAAGGTCCTTTACTCGCGTAATATAATTCAACACGTGCTCGGACTGTCCCTGGTGTATCGAAGCTAATTCTCCGCGATACTGATCGATGAATTTATATGGGCCTAGTACATCTTTCAGGCGGTTGCACAATTCAGAGATTGTGTTAATATTTACGTCTTCAATCGCGGCGTATGCCTGTCCTCTAAGCTTATTGCATACTAATCTAGTGAGGGTACGCTCAGCTGTGGCTGGAACAGCTTCCAAGGCTCGCTTGCACGCGCGAACGAATTGTAGCACGGTTATGGTGTCACGTCCGTCACTGTGTTTTTGTTACAGGTACCAAGAGAGAGAAAAGAGAACAGTGACAGACGGACGGTTGAGATATTATGATTAAAATGAGGAGTGGTCTTTCGTGCCGAGACAGCCGCGGGCTGTCATATGCACTAGGACAACCGATATTGCTATGATGCAGTCAAGAAGAGGACGTCCGACGCGGTTACAAGAAGTGTCTCGACAAGAATCACGCGCGAGAGGATGCAACGAGAACGGTGAGTTTACAGGATTCAGCAATTATACAAGACATTATACGACTCACCGCAATGTTGTATTAACACCTAATAATATTGTTGTAGCAGGAACTGGCGGTACTGGCAGTAGGTGTAGTACATCGGGTCTTCTATACAGATGTCCTCGAGGTGGGGAAGATCTGGCAGAGTTGCTGCTGCTCGGTTCGGGACGACGTTAGTGGCCTTGGATGCTGGCCGCAAGACGACACGTTGATGAGCTGGTAGAGGATCGTCACGGATGGTTCGGCAACGGACCCTGGGAACGATGATCGTGTCTCGGCTGTCGTCGTCGTCGGCTATGTCGATCACCTCTGGACAATCGACCGGATGTAGAACTGGCGTCGGAGCTCGCGAGAGGTCCGCGTGGTTGACCTCTTTAGGAGGGTTGCAAGGGCAACCGTATACAGAAACGTAATCGGACGCGTCACACGGAATGTGCTCGGTGGTTCCCAGAAGTTCTGTCCACTCGGTAGTGGCAATGATTTGATCGAGCACCGCTTTATTTCTTAACGCGCGTCTCAATTTAGCAAGTTGATACTTGCGTCCCGCTCGACGTGGGCGTCGCATGGGTAAGGAATAGTAATGATGGAATATTAATAAGATAATGAAAATGAACTTCCATTTGTTATTAACCTTTTTGGTAGTTAACTCGCTTCACGTCTATAGTGGCGGCTCAGCGTTTCCACTGCGCACTTTAGACCAATTCTAGACGTGGCACGAGAACTTCTCTATGACTCGCTTCAAATTCCTTATTGGCGGCTCAGCGTTTCCACTGCGCTCTTTAGACCAAGTCCGGATATGTCACGAGTTTAATATATTCAATGCAAGAACTGAATTGGAAGATGGTGTTGAACTAACACAAGAATAACAAGATCGAAGCACTGGTATAACAACGATATATTAAATAAGAACTGGTAAGTACACTGGTATACAATATGTGAGTAGTATTATAATAAGAGTAGTAATTGGATTAATGAATAATGGATATAGTAATATGTTGTAGGAATAATGTATGAGAATTAGGAGTTGAGTTGAGTTGAGTTAGAGTTGGAATTGGAATTGGAATTAGGAGTGAAGGATCGACACACTTCACTATCGCGGAGCTAGACTGAACACGTCTGCTCTTGAAGCCGGACTGGCGGCTGAGGCCAGGTAGGCACGTCCGTGCGAGTCGCTGGCTGAAGGCGGACTGATGCAAGCGCCTGCTCTGCCTTGCCTCCTTCGTTCGGAGTGGGGATGGCTGACGCTGCAGTCTCTTTGTTCTTCAGTCGTCGGAGTGGGAGAACCGCTGACGCAGCAGCGTCTTCTCTCCCGGGGACTGCACGTGCATTTCTGCTGACGCTGCAGTCTCGTGGCTGTCCTATTGCCCTCTACGAGCGTGGGACTGCTGATGCAGCAGTCTTTGGACTTCTCGACGTTTCTAGAAGCTTCTAGATGCTTCCAGAGTGATGCAATACTTTATTGCATTATGTGTCGTGGTGATGGGTTGAAACTGAGGTAAGGTGTTGATCAAGGTGAAGTTATGGTGATGGATAGAGACGGAGATAAGGATTAGAACAATAGAATATATGAGATCTTAATATTATGCTCTTATGTCTAGGGGACGGTGTGTGGATCTTATGCAGATCAGACCTTGTATACATAGTGTGTGTACAAGGCCAACGTCGTACATCGGACGACGTAACACCTCCAAACGCGGAAAAGAAATTTCTTACAAGGAAGAAATTTCTCGCTCAACACTCGATATCACACTCATTCATGCGACGCATCGTCCGGAGGTACTCCGCGCAGGGAGCACAGTTCTCGGCGAGTATTTCCTATATTTGTACGAAACACTGGTCGCACTGAAATGTTGTCGGTGTCGGCACGTGGGGCTGGGGCTGGTTTTGTAATGTCCGACAAGTCGTATTCGCAATGTTCATTATTCGACTGTCTTTTCTCGGGGTTTAGGGTGGGTGGGGAATCACTTTGTTCACTAACACTTTTGTCTTTTCTGATCTGCGTCCAGATGAGTGTCACGTTTCGCTGACGCGGGGTTTGCGTTGGATTATTCGGCGCACGCTTGAGTTTGTTTGCATGTACAATCTTAAAATGGTTCCCTACTTTAATTTTCACATTGTTTGAGTCTAAGATGTCGCAGATTTCATGTGGACCCGTATATTGCGCATCGAATTTGCCCTTGCAGGGTTCTTTGAGTAGGAATACTTGTTCTCCCACCTTGAATTCTACCGGGTTAATTCTTCTATCGTAGTATGATTTGGATTTTCTTTTCGCGGAGACTATGTTTCCGCGCGCGCGAATCTGGGTTTCGGTTATCTTTCTTTGCAATTGGGAGAGGTAGTGGGTATAGGAGTCGTTTTCGCATTCGTAGGAGTAGGAATCGGCGGATGGGACTCGTGCCAAAGAGCCGAATACTAACTCGTGCGGCGTGAAATCTGTGCCCTCGTGGACACTTGTATTGTAACTAAACATTGCTAAATCGACCCATTTGTCCCAGTTGTTTTTGTGGACGTATTGCTTCAGGTATTCTGCTAAGACGTGGTGGGATCTCTCGATTGACCCGTTGCTTTGAGGGTGGAAGGCTGTTGTTTGCAGCCGAGTTATTCTGAATCGTTTTGCGATGGCCTTCATCAGGGAGCTTGTGAAATTTGCTCCTTGATCCGTTAGGATGGCTTTAGGTGTTCCGAAACGACAGATAAAATTGTTTATAAATGCATCCGCAGTGCTGATGGCATCGGCGGATTTGAGTGGGATTGCGGTTGAGTGTTTCGTTAATAGATCCTGTATGGTTAAGATGTATGTGTTTCCGTCGTTGGTTGTTGGAAGGGGCCCTACAATGTCCATGGACACCTTATCGAACGCTCTACCGGGTGTATCCGTTATTCTCATCGGCAGGCGCGTTTTTACCCTGGTCAGTTTATTACGTTGGCAACTGAGGCAGTTATTAACGTAGTTCGTTATCTGGATCTTCATACCGCTCCACCAATATCTTTCGCGGATTCTCTTCAGGGTTTTTGTAATTCCTTTGTGCCCTGCGTACGCAGAGACGTGATTTTCTGCGATAATATCATTCCATCTATCTTCGGCCGGTATCTGGATTTCGTTTGCGCAGAAGAATATGTGTACGGGGGTGTCTTCGAATGTTGCGATGAGGAGGTTCGAGACGTACTCCATGGAATTGTCATCTATATAGGTTTTAGAGATTGAAAATGTTCGCAGTCTGAGTTCGTTGGCTACATCAAGTAATGTCCGGAAACATTCTTTTAGGTCGTCAGTTGAAACCTCGTGAGTCAGGGATGGTTTGATGGGTATCTGTATCAGCTTGTTGCTACCGAAATTACTTATCTTTGCTTTGAATAAGGTCAGATCTCGACCGTCGGACAGTTTCCTTTGTCTATGGAGGTCTACGGCTCCTGGGTCTATAGGTTGACCATCCAGGGTTGTGAAACATACTAAATTATCTTTCCTCATAATTAGTCGGTCGCGGAGGTACGTTATTCTCCCTTGTCGTCTTGGCTCCTCATCTTCTTCCTCGTCCTCGGAGGGTAAGGTTTCTTCTTCTTCATCGAGCCAGTTTGGTCCCGTTGGTTGGGGAATTAGGCTGGGGACGGCGGTTAAAATGTCCTCTAGTCCTGTTATGGGTGACTCCTCTTGACTGGAGACGGGTACTAGGGGTGGTGATACCAAAAGGCTGTCGTCATCTGAACTCGCCCTAGGGCGTGGTGGCGTTTTCGATGGTGGTTCAGATGTTGAGTTTGACGATGATTTCCTCTTCCTCGGGGGAATTGATTGAGGCGGTGGCATAAGATGCGAGTCGGCCCATCTCCTTCGGCGGTTATCGAAGAGAGGGGTTCCTGGATTTGATAACGGTGCTCTTGGCGGCGATGTGCCTCCAGGGGTGCTCCATGAGAGGGGCAACGTAACTGGGTTTCGGGAGAGGGCATCAGCGTTAGAATTCGCTTTTCCAGGTTTGTAGACGACTTTATATTCAAACTCGGCCAGTTTTAGGCGCCATCTGAGGAGGCGCGACGTAGGGTCTTTTACTGACGTCATCCAGACCAGCGGTTTATGGTCTGTGATTAGTGTAAATTTTCGGCCGTAAATATATGGTCTAAAATACTGTACTGCGAATATTATTGCTAAGCACTCCTTCTCTATTGTAGAATAGTTCACTTCAGCGCCCTGCAGGATCCTTGAGGCATAGGCAACGGGACGATCCTTGCCTACTTCGCCTTGGCTTAGTACAGCGCCGATGGCATAACCAGATGCATCGCAGGTGACGTTGAACGGCTTATCGAAATCCGGGTATTGAAGGACCGGTTCGTCACACAGAGCTTGTCGTAGGTCTTCGAAGGCCTTTTCTTGTTTTGGACCCCATTCGAAATTGTGCTCTTTGGCGAGGAGTTGGGTTAGGGGTTTGGAGATTTTAGCGAAGTCATTAATAAATTTGCGGTAGTACCCTGCAAGGCCTAGAAATTCGCGCACGTTTTTCGCGTTCTTAGGTCGTGGGAAATTTTGTACGGCATTAATTTTCTTTGGACATGGTCTGACGCCGTCTTGACTAATCTGATGTCCCAGGTATGCCACTTCCTTATGAAGGAAGCCGCATTTCGAGGGCTGTAATTTGAGGTTGGCTCCGCGCAGTCGGCGGGCTAGTTTATTGAATTTGGCATAATGTTCTTCTAATGAACGCGCGTAGATCACGATATCATCGAGGTACACGAAGAGTTCGTTGCCTTGTAGGCCGCAGAGGACTGTGTCCATTAATCTTTGGAAGGTAGCCGGAGCATTACGGAGACCGAATGGCATTCTGTTGAATTCGTAGTGGCCGAAAGGCGTGGAGAAGGCGGTCTTCGCGGCATCCTCCTTCTCCATTCCTATCTGATGGAATCCGCTGGCTAAGTCAAACACACTGAAGTATGCGGCGCTGCCTAACTGATCTAGGATTTCGTTAATGCTAGGTAGCGGGTACGCGTCGGCCACCGACTTCTCGTTTAATGCGCGGTAATCGATTACCATGCGCCATTTTTTGTTACCCTCGGCGTCCGCTTTCTTAGGAACAATCCACAAGGGGGAATTATAAGGTGAGTTAGATGGAACGACTATGTCATTCCGTAAGAGTTCGGACATTTGCTTGTTGATTTCGTCCTTGTGGATTGGTGGGTAGCGATACTGTTTAACATGGATTGGAATATCATCCGTCGTGATGATTCTGTGAGTCACCGCATTTGTTTTCCCCAAACGATCCCCTTGGAGATGGAAAAGATCATTGTGCTTTTCTAACAAAGATTTAACATGGTCCATTTCGTCGCCGCTGAGATGATCCATGGGGATGGTTTCTAATAGCTCTTTCACGCGAGCTTCGTGGGAATTTGCGATGGAATAGGTCATTCTGACCTTGGTTTTATCGGGCTGGTTACCGGAGTTAGTATAATGATCGGGCTGGTTACCGGAGTTAGTATGAGAATCGGGCTGGTTACCGGAGTTAGTATAAAGATCGGGCTGGTTACCGGAGTTAGAAAGGTCGGGATGGTTACCGAATACGTCGGGATGATACCCGGAAGTAGAATGGTCGGGATGGTTACCGAATACGTCGGGATGGTTCCCGGAATTAGAAAGGTCGGGATGGTTACCGAATGCGTCGGGATGATACCCGGAATTAGAAAGGTCGGAAGAGTACGACTCGATTTCTTCCATCTCCAATGGGGGCAATCGAAATGAAACTCTTTCCGACGAGGTGTTAAAACACCGAAGGCTCGCTTTGCCTTTACGATAGGTGACGACGCAGTCACCCAGGAATACATCCGGCGCTACATTAACACGGCGGATATATCCCTGTTTGGGTCCTTCGACGTCGACCGCTATGCACGCAACGGTACGAGGTTCGAGGACGAATTCTTCGGATTTCGGAGGAGTCTTTGTTCGGACTCGATCCTCACGCTCCACGATCCGACTTCTCGCAGTGTACTCCGATATCTCTCGAGTCTCCTTCGATTCCGGCCGGCTTTTCACGGCGTTTTTCTCTAGGGAGTACTCGATCGAATCCCGAGGAGGCATTGAAATAACCTCCGTCACCGGAGCTCTGCAAGGTCTGACCGCGGGTGCACGAGGATTTGAGGATGACACTCGAACGTTCCTTGCCGAATGTTCCTCACGCTTGGCGGCTGGAGTTTTAACGAGATCGTTGGTCATAGACGAAGGCATTGAAATAACCTCTGCTGCCAATTCATCGCGAGGCTCAGCCGTGGGCGCGCAAGGGTTCGAGAAGGGAACCCGAATGTTTCCTATCGTTATGTATTCATTCGCAAAGGAGATCTCGGCTCCTGTTCTGAAGAAGGGAGAACCGAGGATTCCGTCGATGTTAATTGGGAAGTTTTCTTCCAAGACATGAAATTCGATAGGGTTTTGACCCTGTAAGTGTATTTTAATTTGACCGAGAGTTGGAATGGATCCCTCGGTTATTCCTTGGACTTCTATAGTGTTCGTATGATCTATAGGTAGATTTGGTTCTAGACTTGACGCACGAATTAAATTGATCTCCGAACCCGTGTCCAACAAAAATTCACACTTCTTTTGTAATTGAGGGGCGGAGATTTTTACGCGCGGAATTGGTGAGTCTGCAGCAAGATTTACTGCTGAGACGAATCGTCGGACTGGTCGTTCGTCCGGATAGCTGTTTGGGTGCGGGCTGTAGTTTGGGTTGAAGATGCGGCCTCCCGCCTTGGGTTGGCTTCGGTCGGGAGGCCGGACTCGTTTCCCGACCTCCTATTATTATTAAAAGCGCGCTTACGGCACTCGTGAATATCGTGCCCGGGGACTTTGCAGTAGTTGCAAAATTTGTTAGAGCTTGAAGGGCGATCTGTGCGACCATCGCGGTACGTGTTTGAGTCGCGAGGATTATTTTCCCATCGCCGTTGCGGCGTCGGGGAGCGATAAGAGTCCCGGTTTAAGTTTCTCGAGGACTGCTGAGACGAGTCCGGTCTGTTATCGCGGCGTTCTTGAGTTCGCTCTGGAATGTCACGAGCGGACTCGTACGTGGAACGCGGGCGATACGGCCGGTTATCAGAGAAGCTGACTCGTTTTTCTTCGCGGAACAGTTCTCGTCGACGAGTCTGGTCTGACTCATACTGCCTGTAAGCAGAGATGGCTGCTTCGAAAACAGTGGCAGGATTTCGCGAAGGGCAATGAAGCACTTCGGCACGCAGCTGGGGAAGGAGACCTCGTAGAAAACAATCTACTACGAAGCGATCTAGTTCTTCGTAATCAAGGCCAATATCTGTGGCATCTTGAATCGCGGTTCGAAGGTCTTTAACGCGATTGATGAAGTCTAGGATGTGCTCGTTTGGAGCTTGGAGTACACTCGCGAGATCGCCACGGTACTGGTCCACGAATTTATATGGGCCCAGCACTGTACGTAACTTTTCGCATAGTGCAGAAATTGTGGATATGTGCTCGCCTTCTATAGCGGCATAAGCACGATCGTGGAGTTTATTGCAGAGCAATTTTGTGAGGGCACGCTCTGCAGTGGCTGGTACGGTGTCACGCGCGCGTTTGCATGCACGTATGAATGGTAGGACGGAAGACGAAGTTCCGTCGAATCTAGGGACAAGCTCGGCGGCTTGTTTTAGAGCGAAATTACCAGTAGGTTCATACTGTGGGACTTCGCGTGGCTCTGGCGGTGAAGGTTCCCGCATATTAGAGACGTTACTAGGGCCTGGTGTAGGCGATTGTTGACGTAGGCTTTGACTCATGATTTGGATGTTGCGAAGCTCTTTTCGTATTTCGTCGAGCATATTCTTTTGGTTTTGTGCGTCTTCTTCATATTTGAGACGCAATTTGGCAATAAAATCAGTTTCCTCTTTGAGATATTGCTCTCTACGGGCAAGGTCTTGCGCATAAAGGAGTAATTCTTCCTCGGTCATTGGAGGAAGGTCTGCGTTAGGATCTGCTCGGAGATCCTTTTGAGATCGCGTGATTGGGCGAGACATTTTGAAAGATATAAAGGGGATTTAAGAAATGTGAACTTCGCACTGACACGCGTCGGGGCTTATTAATGCAAATATCGGCGACCACTTCGATGTCCTACCGACTGCGCCAAATTTGTCACGTCCGTCACTGTGTTTTTGTTACAGGTACCAAGAGAGAGAAAAGAGAACAGTGACAGACGGACGGTTGAGATATTATGATTAAAATGAGGAGTGGTCTTTCGTGCCGAGACAGCCGCGGGCTGTCATATGCACTAGGACAACCGATATTGCTATGATGCAGTCAAGAAGAGGACGTCCGACGCGGTTACAAGAAGTGTCTCGACAAGAATCACGCGCGAGAGGATGCAACGAGAACGGTGAGTTTACAGGATTCAGCAATTATACAAGACATTATACGACTCACCGCAATGTTGTATTAACACCTGATAATATTGTTGTAGCAGGAACTGGCGGTACTGGCAGTAGGTGTAGTACATCGGGTCTTCTATACAGATGTCCTCGAGGTGGGGAAGATCTGGCAGAGTTGCTGCTGCTCGGTTCGGGACGACGTTAGTGGCCTTGGATGCTGGCCGCAAGACGACACGTTGATGAGCTGGTAGAGGATCGTCACGGATGGTTCGGCAACGGACCCTGGGAACGATGATCGTGTCTCGGCTGTCGTCGTCGTCGGTTATGTCGATCACCTCTGGACAATCGACCGGATGTAGAACTGGCGTCGGAGCTCGCGAGAGGTCCGCGTGGTTGACCTCTTTAGGAGGGTTGCAAGGGCAACCGTATACAGAAACGTAATCGGACGCGTCACACGGAATGTGCTCGGTGGTTCCCAGAAGTTCTGTCCACTCGGTAGTGGCAATGATTTGATCGAGCACCGCTTTATTTCTTAACGCGCGTCTCAATTTAGCAAGTTGATACTTGCGTCCCGCTCGACGTGGGCGTCGCATGGGTAAGGAATAGTAATGATGGAATATTAATAAGATAATGAAAATGAACTTCCATTTGTTATTAACCTTTTTGGTAGTTAACTCGCTTCACGTCTATAGTGGCGGCTCAGCGTTTCCACTGCGCACTTTAGACCAATTCTAGACGTGGCACGAGAACTTCTCTATGACTCGCTTCAAATTCCTTATTGGCGGCTCAGCGTTTCCACTGCGCTCTTTAGACCAAGTCCGGATATGTCACGAGTTTAATATATTCAATGCAAGAACTGAATTGGAAGATGGTGTTGAACTAACACAAGAATAACAAGATCGAAGCACTGGTATAACAACGATATATTAAATAAGAACTGGTAAGTACACTGGTATACAATATGTGAGTAGTATTATAATAAGAGTAGTAATTGGATTAATGAATAATGGATATAGTAATATGTTGTAGGAATAATGTATGAGAATTAGGAGTTGAGTTGAGTTGAGTTAGAGTTGGAATTGGAATTGGAATTAGGAGTGAAGGATCGACACACTTCACTATCGCGGAGCTAGACTGAACACGTCTGCTCTTGAAGCCGGACTGGCGGCTGAGGCCAGGTAGGCACGTCCGTGCGAGTCGCTGGCTGAAGGCGGACTGATGCAAGCGCCTGCTCTGCCTTGCCTCCTTCGTTCGGAGTGGGGATGGCTGACGCTGCAGTCTCTTTGTTCTTCAGTCGTCGGAGTGGGAGAACCGCTGACGCAGCAGCGTCTTCTCTCCCGGGGACTGCACGTGCATTTCTGCTGACGCTGCAGTCTCGTGGCTGTCCTATTGCCCTCTACGAGCGTGGGACTGCTGATGCAGCAGTCTTTGGACTTCTCGACGTTTCTAGAAGCTTCTAGATGCTTCCAGAGTGATGCAATACTTTATTGCATTATGTGTCGTGGTGATGGGTTGAAACTGAGGTAAGGTGTTGATCAAGGTGAAGTTATGGTGATGGATAGAGACGGAGATAAGGATTAGAACAATAGAATATATGAGATCTTAATATTATGCTCTTATGTCTAGGGGACGGTGTGTGGATCTTATGCAGATCAGACCTTGTATACATAGTGTGTGTACAAGGCCAACGTCGTACATCGGACGACGTAACAATGGAGGTGCCGTCAAAGGTAGGCACAAGTTCAACCGCTTGTTTAACGGTGAAATTCGAAGAATCGTGCATTATGGGTTCGCGGGGCGCAACGACTGGGCTAGCTGGAATTGATTGAGAATCTCTGGCCGATCGGATTTCTGCTATCTCGCGGCGTATATCCTCGTACGTTACTCTTGTTACGTCGTCCGATGTACGACGTTGGCCTTGTACATACATTATGTATTCAAGGTCTGATCTGCATAAGATCCATACACCGTCCCCTAGACATAAGAACATAATATTAAGATCTCATATATTCTATTGTTCTAATCCTTATCTCCGTCTCTATCCATCACCATAACTTCACCTTGATCAACACCTTACCTCAGTTTCAACCCATCACCACGACACATAATGCAATAAAGTATTGCATCACTCTGGAAGCATCTAGAAGCTTCTAGAAACGTCGAGAAGTCCAAAGACTGCTGCATCAGCAGTCCCACGCTCGTAGAGGGCAATAGGACAGCCACGAGACTGCAGCGTCAGCAGAAATGCACGTGCAGTCCCCGGGAGCGAAGACGCTGCTGCGTCAGCGGTTCTCCCACTCCGACGACTGAAGAACAAAGAGACTGCAGCGTCAGCTATCCCCACTCCGAACGAAGGAGGCAAGGCAGAGCAGGCGCTTGCATCAGTCCGCCTTCAGCCAGCGACTCGCACAGACGTGCCTACCTGGCCTCAGCCGCCAGTCCGGCTTCAAGAGCAGACGTGTTCAGTCTAGCTCCGCGATAGTGAAGTGTGTCGATCCTTCACTCCTAATTCCAATTCCAATTCCAACTCTAACTCAACTCAACTCAACTCCTAATTCTCATACATTATTCCTACAACATATTACTATATCCATTATTCATTAATCCAATTACTACTTCTATTATAATACTACTTACATATTGTATACCAGTGTACTTACCAGTTCTTATTTAATATATCGTTGTTATACCAGTGCTTCGATCTTGTTATTCTTGTGTTAGTTCAACACCATCTTCCAATTTAGTTCTTGCATCAAATATATTAAACTCGTGACATATCCGGACTTGGTCTAAAGTGCGCAGTGGAAACGCTGAGCCGCCAATAAGGAATTTGAAGCGAGTCATAGAGAAGTTCTCGTGCCACGTCTAGAATTGGTCTAAAGTGCGCAGTGGAAACGCTGAGCCGCCACTATAGACGTGAAGCGAGTTAACTACCTAAAAGGTTAATAACAAGTGGAAGTTCATTATATTATTAATATTCCATCATTACTATTCCTTACCCATGCGACGCCCACGTCGAGCGGGACGCAAGTATCAACTTGCTAAATTGAGACGCGCGTTAAGAAATAAAGCGGTGCTCGATCAAATCATTGCCACTACCGAGTGGACCGAACTTCTGGGAACCACCGAGCACATTCCGTGTGACGCGTCCGATTACGTTTCTGTATACGGTTGCCCTTGCAACCCTCCTAAAGAGGTCAACCACGCGGACCTCTCGCGAGCTCCGACGCCAGTTCTACATCCGGTCGATTGTCCAGAGGTGATCGACATAGCCGACGACGACGACAGCCGAGACACGATCATCGTACCCAGGGTTCGTTGCCGAATCATCCGTGACGTTCCTCTGCCAGCTCATCAACGTGTCATCTTGCGGCCAGCATCCAAGGCCACTAATGTCGTCCCGAACCGAGCAGCAGCAACTCTGCCAGATCTTCCCCACCTCGAGGACATCTGTATAGAGGACCCGATGTACGACACCTACCGCCAGTACCGTCAGTTCCTGCTGCAACAATATTATTAGGCGTTAATACAACATTGCGGTGAGTCGTATAATATCTTGTATAATTGTTGAATCCTGTAAACTCACCGTTCTCGTTGCATCCTCTCGCGCGCGATTCTTGTCGGGACACTCCTTGTAACCGCGTCGGACGTTCTTTTCTTGACTGCATCCATAGCAATATCGGTTGTCCTAGTGCATATGACAGCCCGCGGCTGTCTCGGCACGAAAGACCACTCCTCATTTTAATCATAATATCTCAACCGTCCGTCTGTCACTGTTCTCTTTTCTCTCTCCTGGTACCTGTAACAAAAACACAGTGACGGACGTGACAAATTTGGCGCAGTCGGTAGGACATCGAAGTGGTCGCCGATATTTGCATTAACAAGCCCCGACGCGTGTCAGTGCGAAATTCACATTTCTAAATCACATTCATATCTTTCAAAATGTCTCGCCCAATCACGCGATCTCAAAGGGATCTCCAAGCAGATCCTAACGCAGACCTTCCCCCAATGACCGAGGAAGAGTTACTCCTTTATGCACAAGACCTCGCCCGTAGAGAGCAATATCTCAAAGAGGAAACTGATTTTATTGCCAAATTGCGTCTCAAATATGAAGAAGACGCACAAAACCAAAAGAATATGCTCGACGAAATACGAAAAGAGCTTCATAACATCCAAATCACGAGTCAAACCCTACGTCAACAAACGCCTACACCAGGCCCTAGTAACGTCTCTAATATGCGGGAACCTTCACCGCCAGAGCCACGCGAAATCCCACAGTATGAACCTACTGGTAATTTCGCTCTAAAACAAGCCGCCGAGCTTGTCCCTAGATTCGACGGAACTTCGTCTTCCGTCCTACAATTCATACGTGCATGCAAACGCGCGCGTGACACCGTACCGGCCACTGCAGAGCGTGCCCTCACGAAATTGCTCTGCAATAAACTCCACGATCGTGCTTATGCCGCTATAGAAGGCGAGCACATATCCACAATTTCTGCACTATGCGAAAAGTTACGTACAGTG